>NW_021833296.1:2500-30000 GCF_006345805.1 Octopus sinensis
ACGGGCTTCTTTTAGTTTCCGTCTATCAAATCCACTCACAAGGCTTTGGTTTGCCCGAGACTGAACCCAGAACCATATGGCTGGTAAGTAAGCTACTTACCACACAGCCACGCCTGCGCCTATAAAAATTCTTCATTCAGAATTGCATGTTTTATTAATTTTTTTTTTTTTATATTTCGTACAGAAGTTTCTGGCTTCAGATTACACACGAACAATAACACTTTCTCGGTCAATTAATTCATAGATCTTCGTTCTTTATACATATGAAGCTGTACATTCCGGTGGAAAAAGTAGCAAGTGCATCTAATATATGATGAAGAATATTTAAAGCAGCGAGCTGGCAAGATTGTTAGCACGCCGGGCAAAATACTTAGCGGAATTTCTCCCGTTTTTACGTTCTGAGATCAGACTCCACCGAGGTCGACTTTGTTTTTCATCCTTTCGAGGTCGATAAACTAAGTACCAGTGGAACATTGGGGTCGATGCAATTGACTTCCTCCTTCCCCCAAAACTTCAGGCTTTCTGCCGCTAGTAGAAAGGTTATTTTTGATATAACAAATAGAATTAGATAACAAAGCAATAATAAATCTCTGAACGAGATGTAAACAGTAACCGCTCGACAACGTAAAGTATACTAGCCATCCCAATATGGCTAACCACTAAGGGTGGGTGTTACTGTAGCTTTTAGCCCTAGGAGATCATCAAAAAATATCATAAGGGCACAGAAAGTGTGCCTAAAACCAGCTGGAGACGATGATCTCCTGGGGCTAAAAGCTACAGTAACACCCACCCTTAGTGGTTAGCCATATTGAGATGGCTAGTATTCTTTATGTTAAATTATATAACAATTATTTATTAAGAGCTGCATGTTTTATTAATTCTTTTGATATTCTGTACAGAAGATCGTTGCTTCAGATTTCACTCCGACAATAATGCTTTCTTTGTCAATTAATTCATAGGTATTGATGAAACTGCATATTTCAGTGAAAAAAGAGGAAAAATGCATCAAATATATGATGAATGGTATGTATATATATATATATATATATATATATATATATATATATATATATATATATAATAATCCAAACAAGAAAGCACAAAAAACAAGAACGCGAGGACGTGGAACAAATATAGTATTATCGGACGCTCAGGAAAGAAGGAGGGTTTAACGTTTCGAGCGGAGCTCTTCGTCGGAAACATAGGAGAAGGGAAGACAGAGGAAAAAAAATCGCCAACGGTACACACGCGGTCGGCTTGCTAGCAGAATCGTTAGCACTCCGAGCAAAATGCTTAGCGGTGTTTCGTTCTGACTTCCAAGTCCGCCGAGGTCGACTGTGCCTTTTATTCTCTCCGGGTCGGCGTAAACGATTTATCCCTCAAGGTTGCCGACCAGCTGCCAAAAAATTTGACACATGTATATCATGAGTGATATTTGTTGTGAGAAATGAGTTCTTTAAAGCATATGAGCTGGATCATTGTATTTATTTAAGGTGAAAAATGAGTACGAGAGTTAAGTAGGTCAGTATGTGTGAAAGTTTTCACTGCACGGATATGCTCATGCTCACGGTCATACTCTAATTCACACCGAAAGACACTCTCATACACTCATTAACATTCAGTTATTGTCATGTGCCTTTAGATCATGCATGAATGCGTTTAATAAGATGTATCTGTACATACGTCAATCTAATAAAAACATATTTTCATTAATAATTTATGAGAATAAAATACGTGGGTGAGATGTTTATGTGTTTTATTCTAAGCAGCAGAGTTTTCTGTTTTCGAAAAAGGTCTGGAAGTGCAGTAAAGTGTGACAGAGATAAGAGGGTATACAATTTACATGATGATATTTCTTTCAAGAGAACTTATGAAAGTGTTTTTAGCAAATAGGATTTCGTAGCTTTCTGTGGTGCATAAGTTACATGTTTTACTTTTATTAATTGGCTGAGCTCTCGCGATCATATTCTACTATAGATTATATGCTATATTTTTGAGTTTCTCATTTGTAATTTGAAAGGACAGTGAGGTGTCTACAATTTTCTTTTTGCAAAGAATTTTTGTATTTTTTACAATGAAATTTGAATGAGTTTAATGTGAGCCGTATGTGCCTGTAATATATATATATATATATATATATATATATATATATATATATACATGACTAGTCGCCATGATAGATCGTTAGCCACTACACACATTTGTTTTCTCTCCTTGTTTTTTCTGTGTCCCTTTCGTTAGAAGTGCGAAGGCTCGAAACATAAAAGACTTTTTCTATTCCTAAGCGTTATACTAATACATCTGTTTGTTTTGTACACCACCTGTCTTCGTCTTTTGTTTCTTTTCGTAAACTCTCCCTATATATATATATATATATATATATATATATATATATATATATATATATATATATGTGTGTGGTGTGTGTGTGTGTGTGTGTGTGTATGTATATATGTATATTATTGCATATATGCATACATATATTTCTAAACACACACACACACACACATATATATATACATGGTCGCAGTTAAATGTCTGAAACAAGAAGATATATGTGTGTGTGTATGTGTGTGTGTGTGTGTGTATGTGTGTGTGTGTGTGTACATAGACAGTCTGTATGGAAAGATAGTTGCTCATCTGCTGCTTATTGAAAAGTGAAAGAAACTGGAATACGATGGTTACTTAATGCACTTTATACATACGCTTTATAAACTTGGTGTGTAATTTTATAGACTTAATACACAGCACTCATAAAATATATATTCACTCTTATTTTTTTATTGTTCCGATAAACAACAAAAAAATTCCGCACATATATATGATACAATCTTTAGTTAAATTGCATATACTTGACACTTAAATAAGCTTGAATATTTCACGGAATTGTGCGAAATTGCGCATGCTTTAAGTGATACGTGATATAGAAAAATCTTAATTCAATTTAAAACCCCCAAATACATTTTTCCCTTTCCAACCACCACCATCACCACCACCACCACCACAACCATTTCTCTCCCGCTCTCTTTGTCCCTTCCCTTCTCTCCCCTCTCATTCTTCTCCCTCCTTTTCACCCCCCTCTCTGCTTTTCTTTAACTTCACCATCAGAAAATAAATCCTCTGCTAAAATTGTATTTTAAACTCTCCTCCTCTACCGCCAACTAACTTTTTTTAACCATGTAATAAATATTACGTTCCCCTACCTCACGTCATGGGCGCTTCGCCCTCCCTCTTTTTCTTTCTTCTTCTTTCTGTCTCACTTTTGGCCTTATTCTCTTAATCTCTCTCTTTCTTTACTTTCCCCTCGCTTTCGCTCCAACTAATCACGTGAATGTATTACAATTACATTCTCTCTGCCTCACGTCATGGATGCTTCTCTCTCCCTCGTTTTTCCCCCTCTTTATTTCTCTCTCCCTCTTTTCTTTCTACGCCTTTTTCTGTAATCACTTGGAAGTGTTACCGACGGGCTAAGTAACGCAATGACAAGCAGAATTATATTTCAGCATACCTGATATACGCTGCATGGATCTGTTCAGTCTGGCTCACAGTTTGGCTCACAAACTAAACAGTTTGAAACTTCGTATACTGGTGGAATGTCTCACGCAGAACACAGTTTACTTTGAACATTTTTGACAAAATTTGGTGTTTCAGAATACATTTCGTGTTAAAGAAAGCTACTGCTGTTTGCGGTAGTAATCGAAGAGGAACAACTTCCGGGTCATCTCTACTAAATGTCACCACTCTGTTCTATTTTATATATTGTTTACTGCCTGTGTTGCATTAACATGCTTTCCTTTTTATTTATTTATTTTGGTTTTCACTTCGGAGTAACCAGTATAGAGCGAAGAATGAACACCAAGAAGGAAGAAATATTTTTTGCTTATATTTATTCTTTTGCCCGGCATCGGTGTTTTATCCACACCGGTGTTTCAAAGAACTATAGAGCTACGAGTCCGCAACCAGCTTTTTGTTGTTGCCGTGTATGTAGTTTCAAAATGCCTTATTTTACAACTATGAGATGTATTGTTATTGTCCGGATTTTATCTTACTATAATCAACAAAAAACACATTTCGTCAATATAAATGTCTTTATTAGATTAAATACAACATTATCAAAACATGAAGGTTAAAACAAAACAAATAGTGGCTTATACGCTGGATAATGCGGCAATTGTAGTGGCAGTGACAAGTTCGCTCACTGGTTGCTAGTTGATAGTGTAGAAGGGAAGGAAAGACGAAGGAATGCACAGTGCTGACTAGAAAGGAAGAAAGGTTAAAGGTGGCATCATCTTCGCTCGACAGTGGTGACATTTAGTAGAGGTGACCCAGAAGTTGTTCTTCTTTGATTGCTATCGCAAATAGCAGTAGCTTTCTTCAATCGAATACACGTCGTTGATTGGTTGAAACTACCAAAATACAACTTTAGCAAGAAATAATTTCTAAAATATCAAATTTTGTCAAAAATGCTCATAGTAAACCGTGCTCTGCGTGAGACATTCAACCAGTATACGAAATTTGAAACTGTTTAGTTTTTAAAAAATTGATAACAAAATCTGTGAGCCAAACTGAACAGATCCCACTGCATTGTGCTTAAAATACAGATATCACAAACACACGCGCACGCGCGCACACATGCGTACACACACACATACATGTATATACGACCTGGAAACGAAGCAGCAATCAATTCAAGGGAAGCATTCGATACCACCACACCCCCAAAAACGTGTCAAGTGAAGTCCAATGTCAAGACGATGCCTATTTGTTTCATCGATGCAAAAGGAATTATCCACATGTAATTTACTCCTCTTGGTCACAATGTTTGTCAGACATTTTACTTGGCAGTTCTGATGCATTTGCGAAAACGCGGTGAGACGAAAACGCCCTGACCTCTAGCAGAGTGGAGAATGATGTCTCATCACGACAATGCACCCTAACCCTAACCCTCCGCATTTAGTGTGAGACAGTTTTTTTACTAATAATGGCATGGCCTCGCTTACCCACCCTCCCTACTCACCCAGTGTTGCTCCCTGCGACTTTTTGTGTTCCCCGAATGAAAAAGTCCTTAAGAAAAACGTTTTGCAGATATGGAAGATATGAAGAAAAAGGTGAGGAGGCACCACATGTCCTTCATTGCTAAAGACATTCAAAACCATGTATGACACTTGCAGGAAATTTTGTGTGCATTATCCTTGGAACCTCAGAAGAGTCTGCACATAGCCATCTGTCATTTCTTCCGTTAGTTTTCTGGCCCTGCTCAAAGTTTTCTCATCTGAGAAAAATCAAATCATACCTTCTTCTGAGGGATTTTTAAGTTTGGTCAAAAGTCTCTTGGATCTGATTAAACGGAATTCTTTTGTTTGTTTTTTTTCCGACATGAACTGACCTTTCCTCATCAAGTAAGATATATATATATGAAGTCTTCAGGCACAACATTTCTGATTGTTTTTTGTGACAAACGAAATTTTTTGCAATTGACCTCATTTTTTTTTTCTGGATTGTCTTCAATATTTTGCTTAACTTCCTAATTAAATTCAGGTGTCCTGATAGAATCAGAGCATTTGGAATGTTTTTTACATTTTGATACAGGTAATAACGCTTCCATCATCTTTCTCAAACTCCCACTGAATCTTGTGGACAAAAGATCTAGCAACTTTCAGAAAACAAGAAATTTCTAAATCACCATGCCTTCAAAGCCACAGTCAATAATGCTTTTTTATTTCCTTAGTAAGCATAGGGCCTGTCATTGTTATTTTCTAAAATAGAAGTTCAATAAAAATTAGTCAAATAAAATAAAGATTAAAAATGTATGTGTCCTCAAATACCGTCCGCACTATCTATCTATCTATCTATCTATCTATCTATCTATCTATCTATCTATCTATCTATCTATCTATAATATATATATATATGTGTGTGTGTGTGTGTGTGTGTGTGTGTATCACGTCAGGTAACCGACCAGGCTATCAGATGTTGCTAAACATCGCTGGTCACAATGCGTTTCGCATTGTTTTAGCCTCCAAATGACGCCACCCCGCTGGTTAAGCGAGCAGTCAAACAGAAGAAAGAGTGAGAGAAAGTTGCGGCGAGAGAGTACAGCAGGGATCGCCACCATCCCTTGCCGGAGCCACGAGGAGCTTTAGGTGTTTTCGCTCAATAAACACTCACAACGGCCGGTCTGAGATCCTACGACCGCGAGTCCGCTGCCCTAACCACTGGGCCATTGCGCCGCCACCTATATATATATATATATATATTCGTTTTGCCAAATTCTTGATGTGAATTTGTGTGTTGAAACAGATATTGTAGTATTTGAGGATGGCCATGTTGCCAGTTTAGCCACGCACTATATATTTGGTGTTCATTTGCTTCAGTTTTATTTTATATTATATATTAATCGTATAATATACGATTAGTATAACATAAAGCTGAAGCAAATGAACACCAAATATATAGTGCGTGTGTTTCTATTGGCTAAACTGGCAACATGACCAAACCTAAATACAATATATAGCAGGTTAGTTGATTACATCAACGTCAGTATTCAACTGGTACTTATTTCATCGACCCGGGAGAGTTGAAACGCTAAGCGGACCTCGGCGGAATTTGAACGCAGAATGTAAAGACAGACGCTTCGCACTATGCCCGGAGTACTAACAATTCTCTCAGCTCACCATTTTATTTATGTTATACATTGGTTACAAATGCTCGTCAGTTTTCTGTTTTACAAGTATTTTCATTATTTTTAGGTTTAATTGATCGATACTAAATTTTGTTTCCGTTGCGTACGGCCTCATTCTGTTGCATTGAGGTTAACTCTTGTTTTGCACATACAAATAAACTTTCCAACATAAAACTAAAAAGAAAAATTAATTAGGTGTAGGAGTGGCTGTGTGGTAAGTAGCTTGTTTACGAACCATTTGGTTCCGGGTTCAGTTCCACTGCGTGGCACCTTGTGAGTGGATTTGGTAGACGGAAACTGAAAGAAGCCCGTCGTATATATGTGCATATACATATGTATGTGTGTGTGTACATGTTTGTGTGTCTGTGTTTGTCGCCCACAACATTGCTTGACAATCGATGCTGGTGTGTTTACGTCACCGTAACTTAGCAGTTCGGCAAAAAGAAACCGATAGAATAAGTACTAGGATTACAAAGAATAAGTCCTGGGGTCGATTTGCTTGACTAAAGGCGGTGCTCCAGCATGGCCACAGTCAAATGACAGAAGCAAATAAAATAGTAAAATAGTAAGAAAAAATAGTAAATACAACACTATTGACATTAACAACACCATTTATTGAACTAAATAATATAATCATCACTTACGACATTAAATTAGCAATAATTCAGCGATACATTTTACAACTAGAACACAGTATATGAAAGTTGATCCACATAGCTTATCTGTGGCAACGGAATGTCTGGATATTTGCGTGGGAAGTCATAACTGACCAGCGCTTACTGCAAATGCTGCAGTTTTTGATATTACATGATAATGTACCAACTCGATAGCGTTTCAAACAGCATAATTCATTCTCCCTCTCCTTTCTCTCTCAGCCTCTCTCTTCTATTCCTTCAATGCTTGTGTATCATTTCAATCTGTCTATCTATCTATATCTATCTATTATCTATCTATCTATCTATCTATCTATCTATCTATCTATCTATCTATCTATCTATCTATAGGCGCAGGCGTGACTGTGGTAATAATCTTGCCTCCTAACCACATGGCTTCGGGTTCAGTCCCACTGCGTGGCACCTTGGCGAGGTGTTCTTCTAATATAGCACCGGGCCGACCAAAGCTTTGTGTGTGCATTTGGTAGACGGAAACTGAAAGAAGCACGTCGTATATATGTATGTATATATATAATCTTATATATATATATATATATATATATAGTATATATATATGTATATATATGTATATATGTATATGTATATGTATATATATATATATATACTATATATATATATATATATGATATATATATATATAATATATGTATCTATATGTATGTATTATATATATATGTATATTATGATATATATATATATATTATATATATATATGTACGTATTATGTATTTGTGTGTCTTTGTTTGTCCCCCCACCGTCACTTGACAACCAATGTTGATGTGTTTACGTCACAGTAACTTAACGGTTCGGCAAAAGAACCGATAGAATTAGTACTAGGCTTACAAAAATAAGTCTGGGTTCGATTCATCGAATAAAGGTGAGGCCAGCATGGCCGTTGTCAAATGACTGAAACAAGTAAAAGAGTAAAAGAATATATATATATATATATATATATTATCTATATATATAGATATATATATCTATATAATATATATATATATATATATATATATATTATATAATTAGAAAAAAATCAGCTTTTATCAATTCAAATGACCAATTAAATTACACCATCTAGAAAATTACATATAATAGAAATATTAAAATTAAAATAATAAAATGTCAATGATTAAGTAAATTGCAAAAAAATAACAAAAACGTATATAATTGATAGAATAACGACGCGTGTTTTGTGGCTATATTTAAGAAATGATTATAGTAGTAGTGAAATCACTTCGATATAAATATAGTCACTCATCAGGTTAAAAATAAACTAGAACAATAAAGTAATTAATTAATAAATATACTTTGATATATATATATATATATATATATATATACAGAGAGAGAGAGAGGTTTTGAGAGGTAATGGTGTCAGTGAGACCCAAAGGTGTCAGGTAATACTGAATAAGTGCTATGGATAGACAATAGTTAAGTTCCAGTTTCGGTGATTATGCGAATAAGGGATCAAACTTAGGTCATATATCAGCGTGTGTATATAAATTTTTTTTTTGTAATGAGAAAAAGGCTGTGTAGATTTTAGAACATTTATAAATAGAAGGTCTTACAGCTGTTTCTAGGATATTTATTATATCCCTTCATCGGAGACGATGTGAGAACATGGTTAAGCAATAGATAATTTAGATAAGATACGAAATAGAGAGTGAGGTGGAGGAATGAAAATAGATGTGAGATATGCAGGGATATTCCATTTGTAGATCCATTATTTAGGTAGAATGGTATACATATAAGATTCCAATACCTTATGATAAATCCAACAAGGCCACTATGCAAGACAACATGTCTAAACAAACTTTATAGTTTGGCCTTAGAAGCGTCGAATGTGTATCGTATTATACAGACGAGACGGTAATATTTGGAACGCACTACAGTTGTGAAAACAGCAGAAAGATTAGCATTTATTACGTTTACAAGACTGAAAAAAGTTGTCAATAGACGGTCTTCTATTTCCCGTCCGCCAAATCCATTTACAAAGCTTTGGTTTCCGTCTACCAAACTCACCCACAGGGCTTTCGTTTTGCCGACTCGAGAGTATTATAGAAGATACCTACCTGAGGTTTCACACAGTTTGACTAAACCCGGAACCATATAGCTGGGAAAAAAATTTCTTACTACTCAGCTACGCTTGCGCCTGCAGAAAATTTCATGATGTAAATTTTACTTAGTAACCTGAAGCACGAAAGCAGGTTTCTTGATAGGTTAAGCAAAGAAAAATAAATTATTTGTTGTTCTTCCGAGTCATATCCGCCTTGCTGAGCAGCTCTGTCTTCAGAGATGCTACTGTTGAGATCATTGCATCTATTTTCAGTCTAAACCATTAACGCTTTCTGAGCCCGCAAAAATAGGACAGATAAAATTTATACTATACGAATTACTTCAGTTATAATATTGTAAATATATTTCTCCACCACATGATCCATTCCTTGTTGATGTTTAGTGTCCTGTGTACATTAATGTTCCAGAGAAATATATCAACGAAGCACAATCTTTTAGTAGGGCATTCCATGCTCGGCGGGTTAGAGACTAGAGGACAGATTATTATGGAGCACTAATATTTTACCAGATAAGTAAGTAAAGTTTACAGAAATATCAATGGCAATTCAAAACCAACTTGACCTGGCAGAGGACAGCCCGGAAGCAAGAACAGTGGAGAAAAGCCTATGCTCGAAAGGGCGCGAAGGGCTTTAAAAAACATGTGTATTTCACTAACTTTTCATTAAGGCAAAGTTTTGTAAATCATCCTTTTATACGTTCTTGCAAATATTTTAATACAGTAGGTTGTGATCTGAGGGAGATATAGTTACTCTGTCAAGCAAGTCGTAATTCGAAAAATATTTTATAATCGTAAGTAGGGGTCACGAAAATCATTTGTTTTCAATATTCAGAACAAGTAGAAAAAACTTCAAGAACGCAAAATAGAATCATGGCCATTTGTTTTAGTTGCTTTTTCTTTTAAGTAACACTGTGTAGAAAAATAAAGCTTGTATAAAAGACGAACAACACTCAACAATTGTAACATGATTAACGACATTTTGAGAGAGTATAACACTCAAGAAAAATATACTTAGCATTATACCACCACGGTATAATGCTAAGCAAATGAGCCAGTAGCAAAATATAGATTTATCTGCACGATCGCTCAGCCTCCGAGAAAAATATAAATCGAAACTTCCTTCAAGCATAAGTCTAACTTCCGAATTACGATGACATAACGGGTTAGAGTAGTTCATGAAACAGTATCTCTGGGGCAAAAAAGAGATAAAAGGAATACATACAGCTACATTGGCGCAGAGGTCGAGGCTGCGCGATAATAACAGACAATTACTGTCTCTAAATACTGGTGATAGCTGAAGAAGGAACAATCCTTGTGGGTTCGGGAATAATGAATTTTAAAAATTTATGTTAGCTTGCTTTCTTCGTTTCAACAAGACGATCTAAAGTCTATTTTTCAGCATATTGGCATAGAATTTTTTCTTTTACCTTTATTTATAATTGTTTATAACTTTCACTTTAATAGGTATTTAAATATGAAGAATTTTATCCTAATATTAAAAGTACATATATATATATATTCTTTTATTCTTTTGTTTCAGTCATTTGACTGTGGCCATGCTGGAGCACCGCCTTTAGTCGAGCAAATCGACTAGTGGACTTACTGTTTGTACGCCTAATACTTATTCTATCGGTTTCTTTTGCCGAACCGCTAAGTTACGGGGACGTAAACGCACCAGTATCGGTTCTTAAGCGATGTTGGGGGGACAAACACAGACATACAAACATATACACAAACATACATATGTATATACACATATATACGACAGGCTTCTTTCAGCTTCCCTCTACCAAATCCACTCACAAGGCTGTGGACGGCCCGAGGCTATAGTAGAAAACATTTGCCCAAAGTGCCACGAAATGGGACTGAACCCGGAACCATGTGGTTGGTAAGCAAGTAAGGGAGATAACTGTTCAGCTTTCGGTAAAGGGTGGAGAATATATATATATACACTCAAAAAAGTTTCGAAAAACTTGTTTAGTGAGGGGACGTGTGTACAGTGATGTAATTGTGAATTGAAATATGTCTCCTAGCACAAGCCCGAACATGCTCAACAACGACACTGAAGCCGTCAGTAAAAAAATGCGGAAGACCCAACTGTGGGATATATAAAAAATAAAGCAGTAAAAAAAAAATAAAATAAAGCAGTAAAAAAAATATAATAAAGCAGTAAAAAAAAAATAAAGCAGTAAAAAAAAATGGGTGTATTAAATTAAATTAAATTAAATTAAATTAAATTAAATTAATTGAACCTCCGTGGTTTCAAATCCTGTAAGAGCTAAATTATTTATTTTCTACAACTTATTTTATTCCTATACACTTTTAAGAATGTAGAAGAAAATTTATGGATGCTAACAGAAATCACGTCAGTAAATTTATTCAGAGTGTGCGGTTCATAACACCTAAGGATGGTAAGGGATTCCCCTATGCCCAGCTTACACTTATTAATATTTCCCTTGAAATTTGGGGTTTTAGAGATAATGGACCATTCTTATTATTTTTCTTCAAATTGTGTATATGGGATGCAAGTATTGTTGAATTACAGTATTTATCGTTAGAAAATGAGCTCATATGTGATCTATATCTAGCCTTAAAAATCTACCGTGCTAGCTATATAAAATTTATTTAACTTATCCTCGTCCTTGACTACACATTTATATAGAACGTTAGTAACTAGACAGGAACCATCTAAAGGACATAATTTTAGAGATAATATATACGATTCAATCTATAGCCAACGAATTAGTAAAGAGACTCTCTTTATTACAAAATACGGACCCCTTTTGAACGCATCTACAACAAACGATATATCCACCACGGCCTTAGAATAACACAAATACACACGCAAATCGACTAGTGGACTTGTTCTTTGTAAGCCTAGTACTTATTCTATCGGTCTCTTTTGCCGAACCGCTAAGTTACGGGGAAATAAACACACCAGCATCGGTTGTCAAGCGATGTTGGGGAAACAACCTCAGACACACAAACATACCACACACACACACATACACACACACACACACACATAATAATATATAATCTATATATATATATATGTGTGTGTGTGTGTGTGTGTGTGTGTGTGTATACAAATTATATTATATATATATATATATATATATATATATACACATTAACATATACGACGGTCTTCTTCCAGTTTCAGTCTACCAAATCCACTCACAAGGCTTTGGTCGGCCTGAGACTATAGTAGAAGACACTTGCCCAAGGTGCCACGCAATGGGACTGAACCCATGACCATGTGGTTTGTAAGCAAACTACTTACCTGCGCCTATTTTCAAGAAAATACTCATTCTTATTGATACCGGAATCCCAGTTCACATAGAACTAAATACCTTATCGACCAAAGTAAATTAGCTCTTATTTCGACAAATTTAATTTCTGTAATACTAAATAATTCGAAATGCACTTCAGTGACTATGTCATTGTGGATTTAGTCAATTTGCTTGATGGTTGGACTCATGATCGTAAGGATGTGGTTTCGATTCCTGGACCGGGCGACGCGTTATGTTCTTGAGCAAAACACAACATTTCACGTCGCTCCAGTCCATTCAGGCGCCAAAAGTGAGTGATGCTTCGTAGGACCGACATCCCGTCTAGGAGGGACGCCAAAATAATGTGCACTAACCAAACCACACGTAAGCACGCACACGCACCCGCCATATATGTGACGAAGCCAATAACAGGTGAAAATATCGAAGTCACTTATAGCAACGCATTTCATTCTGTAATAAGGTATATATAATATATACCTCATCGATTTTTCAATTATTTTTTATCCACAGCAAAATAAATATGACGCTAAATATTTTAAGGCACACTATCAATTCTTATAAGTTTTATTACACACATACACACACAAACACATACACAGACACGCACAAACACACACACACACAATCACATACACACACAAACGCACACACACACACGCAAACACACATACAGACAAAACACACACACACACAAAAACACACACTCAAAGACACACACAAACACACACACAAACACATACACAATTACACACAAACACATACATAAACACACACGCAAACACACACACACAAGCATACACACACACAAACGCACACACACAAAGACACACACACACAAACACACACACTTTAAAGCACACTATCAATTCTTTATTTAATTTTATTACACATATACACGCGCGCGCGTACACACATACACACACAAATGCACACACACACATACAAACACACACAATCACATACACACACACACAAACAAACATGCAAACACACACACACAATCACATACACACACAAATGCACACACACACATACAAACACACACAATCACATACACACACACACACACAAACATGCAACACACACACACAATCACATACACACACAAACACGCACACACACACATACAAACACACACAATCACATACACACACACAAACAAACATGCAAACACACACACACAATCACATACACACACAAATGCACACACACACATACAAACACACACAATCACATACACACACACAAAAACATGCATACACACCACACAATCACATACACACACAATGGCACAACACACAAAAAACACACACCAATCACATAAACACACACCCAAACAAACATGCAAACACACACACACACAATCACATACACACACAAATGCACACACACACATACAAACAACACCAATCACATACACACACACACAAACAAACATGCAACCACACACAACAATCACATACCACACAAACACGCACATACAAACACACACAATCACATACACACACACAAACAACATGAAACACACACCAATCACATACACCAAAATGCACACACACCACATACAAACACACACAATCACATACACACACACACAAACAAACATGCAAACACACACACACAATCACATACACACACAAACACGCACACACAAACACACACAAATACACACACACACAAACATACACACATACATCAACAACTGTTAACATTAAGATTGTTTTGAAAAGTGTATTTGCGCAATACCCTTACCACAAAGCAATGCCGTCCGTCAGATCGGTGCATCGTAAATATTCAAACTTTCTCAATACCCTGACTCTTGTAATTCGTCTAAAATAAACGTAGCACATCTACTGGCTATATGTGGCAGAGAAATTTGTCTGGACATAATGGTTTAAAACATCAAGAATTTATCATACTTTAACCACCTATTTTTTTGTTGCCAGTTCATGTATTTTTTTATTCTTTTACTTGTTTTGCCATTTGACTGCAACAAATCGACTTGTGGACTTATTCTTTGTAAGCCTAGTACTTATTCTATCGGTGTCTTTTCTTGAAACGCTAAGTTACGGGGATGTAAACACACCAGCATCGGTTGTCAAGCAATGTTGGGATGGCGACAAACATAGACACATAAACATACAGACAGACAGACAGACAGACGCACACACACACACACATATATATATGACGGGCTTCTTTCAGTTTCCGTCTACCAAATGCTTTGTGGTATTTCATGTCTTTACATTCTGAGTCTATAGCAGAAGACACTTGCCGAAGGTACTAAGCAGTGGGACTGAAACCGGAATCATGTGGTTGATAAGCAAGCTACTTACCACACAGCCACACAGCATCATATAATATATATTAATATATATATATATATAATACTTTATTTTAAGCAGCAGAAAATTCATATATATATATATATATATATATGTGTATGTATATATATATATATATATATATGTATATATATGTATAGATATATATGTAATATATATATATATATATATATATGTATCTGTATATATACACACACACACACCACACATATATATATATATATATATATATATATATATATATAGATATATATATATTATACATATATATATATGGTGTATATAATATAAACTGCAAGGTTATGGATACTACAAGTCCGTTCATACAGAATGAAACAAACAGGAAAGTGAATATCTATCTTGTGAATATTTCTTTTGTAAAGAGTCGAGTCATTTACCCTGTACCTTTTCATAACGAGTTTTAACAACTGCTAGAGTAGTGTCTTCTCCTTTCCTTGGCCACAACTATTTTGTAAAACCTTTTTTGTTTTTTATATTTTGTAACATCCATTATGTCAGGCTTACAATTTGAGATTTAATTTGCTAGGCAACAGCTGTTATATGCAATATCGTTACTCAGCAACAGTGTCTAGTCTTATTTTGCAGCTGCCTGTGTATCTAATTTTGACTAATATCAGCTGTTTTATCATAAATTTGGTCGGGAAAAGCAACGCAGAGAAGAAAGAAGATTCTCTCTGATTCCACTAAAAGAAAAATAACTTAATAAAAACCAAGAAGAGATATCATGTTTTGATGTATCTTTGTTGAAATTTCATTCTTTGAAAGTACATTACTTTCATCTACTCAAATATATGCTTTGTTATTTTTCAGTTTCATGTATAGTCTCTTAGTGTAAATCATTCGATTTTTTTCGGCGTACTAAGACCATTCCATTTGCACTAATTATTATAGTGGTGTATGTGTATACATGTATGTATGCAGTAAATCCAAAAGAGAAGAACAAAAAAAAAAATAAACAACAACATGAGGACGTAGTACATGGAAAGTATTAGCAGATGCTCAGGAAGGGAAAGAAATATGGTTTAATGTTTCGAGCAAACGCTCTTTTTCAGAAACAGAGGAAAGTCCAATAGAAAGGAAGACGGAGGAAGAGAATCGCCAACAATGCAGATGTGGTTACATGTACGTACGTATGTATGTATGTATGTATGTATGTATGTATGTATGTATGTATGTGTGTGTGTGCATGTACGTACGTAAGTATGTATGTATTTATCTATGTTTGTGTATGTATGTATGTATGTATGTATCAAAGTAAGGTTATAGAACAAACAAATGCAAGGTCATCCACATAACATTTCATAACTCGAACATTTAATCATAGAATATACATTTAAACATCACGGAAGATGGAACATAACTCATCTGTACAAGCATATTAGAAAGTGCGAGAAAAAATGTGTCAATACAGTTCATCACGGTTTAAAGTTAATACTTTAGCGATTAAGAAAAATATATTTTAAAAAAACCCAAAAAAACATTACAACACCTAGATTAAGTACGTAGTAAAAATATAGTAATAAAGTAATACTATAAATATATAGGTATATAAAAATATATAAATTAATATAATATATATATATATTTATATATTTTTATATACCTATATAGTTATATATTACTTTATACTATATTTTTACGTACTTACTATATATATATTATATAATATATGGACCAAAGCATATAAAAAAAATATATAATCTATATAATTAAAATAAATAAAAGTTCATCGTTTAGAAAATCTTATAAAATTACTTATCAAGTAAGAGAGGCCTTATAGTTAAATAAGAGGAAACCAAATTTACATTCCCTATGGCCATTTCAGGGGTATATTATTGTGTTTAAAGCACTAGGGTGCATCACGATAATAACTCCTTCGTCAGGGGAAAAAAATAGAGAGACAGACATCATCGCGTACCAGGCTAACGCAATATTGTGTGCTTTCTTATTGAAGAAGTCATGCTCGGATGAGCCCAAAAGAAAGAATTAAAGCAGTAAAAAAAAAAAAAATTAAAGCAGTAGAAAAATAAAGCAGTAAAAAAAAATTTTTTTTAATAAAGCAGTAAATAAAAAATGGGTGTATTAAATTAAATTAATTAAATTAAATCAAATTGAACCTCCGTGGTTTCAAATCCTGTAAGAGCTAAATTACTTATTTTCTACAACTTATTTTAAGAATGTAGAAGAAAATTTATGGATGCTAAAAGGAATCACGTCCGTAAATTTATTCAGAGTGTGCGGTCCATAACACCTAAGGATGGTAAAGAAATTCCCTTATGCACAGCTTACACTTATTAATATTTCCCTTGAAATTTGGGGTTTTAGAGATAATGGACCATTCTTATTATTTTTCTTCAAATTGTGTATATGGGATGCAAGTGTTGTTGAATTACAGTATTTATCGTTAGAAAATGAGCTCATATGTGATCTATATCTAGCCTTAAAATCTACCGTGCTACCTATATAAAATTTATTTAACTTATCCTCGTCCTTGACTACACATTTATATATAACGTTAGTAACTAGACAGGAACCATCTAAAGGACATAATTCGAGGTTTCTACAATTACATTTCTTTCCGGGGCCTTTCCTAGTTTTATTTCTATTGTTACATTTACTTTTTGTGTCTCCAGTTCTAGACAGGTTTCCCTCTTTCATTCCATCAAATCTTCCCTTATTACATGGGTTCGATAGACCCGGTAAAGGGAGACTGGTTGTACCATTGGCATTAGGCGTTACAAGATTATTATACGCATGTATAATAATATTATGCGTATGTATGTATGTATGTATGTATGTATGTATGTATGTATGTATGTATGTATGTATGGATGTATGTATGTATGTATGGATGGATGGATGTATGTATGGATGTATGTTTGTATGTATGTCTTTTCTTTCTATTTTAATTTAGGCTGACCCGAGGCTACTGAGTGGAAGACACTTGCTCAACGTGCCAAGCAGTGGGACTGAAACCGGAATCATGTTATATATAAATATATACAGGTGCAGGAGTAGCTGTGTGGTAAGTAGCTTGCTTAGCAACCACATAGTTTAGGGTTCAGTCCCATTGCGTGGCACCTAGTGCAAGTGCCTTCTACTACAGTCTCGAGCCGACCAAAGACTTGTGAGTGGATTTGGCCGGCGGGAACTGAACGAAACTCGTCGTTTGTGTGTGTATATATATGTATGTATGTATGTATGTATGTATGTATGTATGTATGTATGTATGCATTTTCGTTTGTATGTATATCTTTGTGTATCTGTGTTTGCTCTCCAACATCGTTCGACAACCGATTTACGTCCCTGTAACTGAGCGGTTCGGCCTAAGAAACCGATAGAATAAGTACTAAGATTACAAGAAGAAGTCCTGGGGTTGATTTTCTCGACTAAAGGCGGTGCGCACCATGGCCGCAGCCAAATGACTGAAACAAGTAAAAGAATAACAGAATATATATACACATACACATACATAAAAACACACAAACACGGACATGCAAACACATGAATATGCAGAATACATACATACAAATGTACAAACATAGATAGATACCTATCCACACACATACATGCATAAACACACATGCATAAACACACATGCATACATACATGCATGCATGTATAGGCAAACATACACACACACACACCGATCCACACACATGCGCACAAACAAAATGGAACGCAGTGTGAAAAACGGACAGAGTCAACAACCATTGAAAAGGTTGCAAGACGCAACGAAAATTTTAGAAAATTAAAAAAGAAATAATCGGAAATTTTACCGGTGAGTGTGTTAAATTATAAGGCACTAAAAGAGAATGACTCTCAACATACACAACAGAATATGCTTCAACACACGAACTCACATAAAGAATCTTGCAAACCAAATCCAAAAATGAAATAGACAAAACAAGTATACCAAATACCATATAATATAATTTCGTGTTTATTAGAGGATGTAACAAAATTACCAAATAGACAGCTTCATTTCTCAAGAATCAATAATTCTCTAAAACTGACAAGCCAATAAGCTTAAAGCTATGTTATGGACAAGTGCTTCTGGTCCAGTACCTGTCATCTATCTATTTGTCTGTCTATCTACACACACAAACAACATGCGCGCGCATGCACACACATATGTATATACGCACACTGGTATACAGCGACATTTAAAATTGAATATACTTCAATAAAAAATTATACGAGTTTCTCGCTATCGGGTTCGAACAACTTATGTAGGTAACCAGTGTGATAATATATAAACAAAAATATTCATAAGTACATAGAAATAAGATTAGTCATCGACAGGTGATTGGTTGCGTAGAAACCGTTAAAAAAAGACCTGCACAGTTGAATGTCACGCACAGAATGCAAGGTGCGCTCAAAATGTATCCGACTTAGATCAAAACTCAGATCAATAGCGGTACAGCTGCTTCAAACATGACCGCACTGCAGTGGAGAGCGAGGCACGCTCAGGCAGGCCATCTACAAGCCGAAACAAGGAACCGATTGAGAAGTTCGGCGAATAGTTATGGAAGAACGTCGTGTAACAATCCAGGAAATTACTCACGGAGTGGGAATAAGCACTGGATCAGTGCACGTGGAGAGAGTCGCCTAAAAAAATGAATTCGGATACTTTTGAACGCACCTCGTAATCCAAGCTTTCTTGGTCAAGAACGATACACCGCTTGCTCGAAAGGTTCCCTACTCTCCCGACTTGGCACCGTGTGACCTCTGGGTTTTCCCCAGACTGAAAAACCACGCTGAAAGGGAAGCGATTTGAGTTGAGGGAGGAAATTATGAGAAGAACGATGGCGGAGTTCCAAAGCATTTCAGATAAAGCGCTCCAGATGTGTTAACAGTGGTAGCAGAACCGCTAAGTGTGAACTCCCAAGTGGAGTACTTTGAAGTGATTAAATAAGACTTGTGAAATGTACAAAACTGATTATTTTAATGCCCAAAAGGTCGGATAAATTTTGAACGCACTTCGTATGCAACATACTTATCTACTAACATGTAAAACACGAGAATATCTTATATTTTCAGGATCATTTCCGTAACACACAAGAAAAACACAAAAGGTATATATTGGTAAAAGAGAAAAAAAATCATTTAGCTTGTCATAGATCTTTCATCACTATAGATTATCAACCAGAAAGTGTAATGTATCTTTCTTGGAGACATATCACATTTTATTATAATGCTTTTGTAAGTTCGAAGAAAAGAATACAGTTAGAGAATTCTTGCAGACATTTTCATCGATATTTATTGATGAATTTCTAACAGCCTCGTAGGTAAACTAGTTTATTTGGATTTACCGTACCCTGAAAGATTATCATACGTTATGAGAAAAACTCATTCAGTAACTCTTGAACACGGAAATTGCATTAAAATTTGCCGTTTCCTTGGCCTTTGTGCGTTTTACTAGACAATACGCGTGTTTTTACATGTTCTGCGTGAAGACATTGAAGAGCAGCAATATATGTTTAACAATTTATTTTTTGACTTGTTTCAATCATTGAACTCCAACCATGGTGCGGCACCACCTTGAAGGTTTTACTCACAAAGAAATCGACCCCAGCACTTATTTTTTAAAGTTTGTTATTTATTTTATTGTTAACTTTCGACGAAATTCTAACACATAGGAGTATAAACAAAACGATTCCGGTTGTCAATCGGTGGTGGAGGACAGGCACGAGCACGAAGGTACACATACACACACACACACACCACACACACAAACACACACACACACACACACACACAAACACACACACACACACACTCACACATACATCCATATATAACATACGACAGGTTTCCGCACAGTTTCCGTCTATCAAATTCCCTCACAAGGCATTGGTCGACCTGAGGCTGTATTAGACGATGCATATTAGAGTGCGGCGAGCTGGCAGAAACGTTAGCGCGCCGGGTGAAATGCTTAGCGGTATTTCGTCTGTCGTTACCTTCTGAGTTCAAATTCCGCCGAGGTCGACTTTGCCTTTCATCCTTTCGCGGTCGATAAATAAAGTACCAATTTCGCACTAGGGTCGATGTAATCGACTTAATCCTTTTGTCTGTCCTTGTTTGTCCCCTCTATATTTAGTCCCTTGTGGGTAGTAATGAAATATATAAATATACAACATAGCCATAGTGTTGCGCGGTAGGGCTGAACCCGAAATCACGTGGTTGCGGAGCGACCTCCTCAACCACACAAATAAGCCCGTTTCGATGTATTTACGAATATCATGTCTCTAATAAAATATACAAACTCTGATGTATGCTTTAAGCGCATTTTCTTAGTTTCTAATCACAAACGTTTGCAAATACGCACGTGCGCACGCACACATGCATGTATGTACTGATCCAAAAGTTTCAGCACTTAATAAAATTTGCCCGCGTTCACACACACACAAACAAACAGCTCCCCTCCACACACACACACACACACATATACACACACATGCATAATCTCTCACAGACATATGCATTTCAAAATGGCGCTGAATTGATTCTATACTCTGCAAATTTATCGCCTTATTAGATAGCATGGTAAGCACAGTAGGTGAACTCAGCAAGAAGCAATCTATGGATGGGTTGAGGCCGCCTATAGATTGCAATTTTTTTTTTAAAGTCAGTTAAGTACATTTACGCTTTTAACACCCTTGGGTGTCACACAATCTAAATTCTACTTCATTTATTATTCCATATGTAGAAAAAAAACATGATTGTTTTCTGTTGTGTACCTTGTATAGATACAGAAATAAAACTCGATTAGGCACGAAATGAAACAGATCAATACAAACACTAGTCTAGATATTACCTGGCCATTATTGTTGCAGCCCTATTCTGGTTGAGAAGATTTATGACGATAAGTGTCCCGACCCGTTCCCTTTTAAAGATATTATTGTCTGACTTGAGGGAGATTTGGCTTATATTTCTAACAGAGGAATTGACCGTAAGGTCTCCTTCAATGGATAGCTTGTATTATTCTTTTCTTTTGCTATTTTATTTTGGTTTGTATCATATTTCTCTACGGAGATATTGACAGGGTTGAAATCCTACAAACACTAAGGGCTGATGCTATGTCACAACCCTTAAGCTCTTATACAGAAAATCGGGCAAATAGACATCTGACATATGTCGTAGGACTATAAATCCATATGTTAGCTTATGAGTACTGAAATGATTACGCCATACAGGGTGTCATAAATATAGGTCTTCTTTTCTCTTTGTCTGTCTCTGTTTGTGTGCGCCTGGCTGTGAGTTTATATTCGTGAGTGTGTGTGAGTGAGTGTGTGTGTTGTGTGTGTGTAAGTATGAAAAGCTCACATTGCTTTTGCATCTAGGCATGTATTTATGTACGTATATATATAATATATATATATATATATATATATATATAATATATATATATACAATGTATATATGTATATATAAATATGAATATATATATATACACATGTATGCATATACATACACATATATATGTGTGTGTATGTGTGCGTGTGTGTGTGTGAATAGACACACATACCCGCGTACCGCCACACATACGCGTGCGCGAATATATATATATATATATATATACATGTGTGACAAAGAACGAATTAGGAGGACATCATGTGGTGTAAACCTTTAAACCAATTTCAATAATAAGCACTGATGTGACACCAAAAAAGAAAGACAGATACCCAAAGGGACACAACACATACACATATGTATACACATTCGCATTAACCCCCATAATCCCCGCCTCATGTCTCCCCCAAACGCTGGTCACCCTCATAATCTTCATATGTACGTGTTTTTTATTACTTGTTTCAGTCATTTGAGTGCGGCCATGCTACGGCATCGCTTTTAATCGAGCAAATCGACTCCAGGACTTATTCTAACGGTCTCTCTTGCCGAACCGCTAATTTACGGGAACGAAAACACACCACCATCGGTTGTCAAGCGATGTTGGGGAACAAACACAGACACACAAATATACATACACGCACACACATATATATATAGATTTCTTTATTGCCTTTAAAGATAGAGAGGACAAACAAGGACAGACAAAGAGATTAAGTCGATTACATCGACCCCAGTGCGAAACTGGTATTTTATTTATCGACCAGAAAGGATGAAAGGCAAAATCGATCTCGGCGGAATTTGAACTCAGAACATAACGACAGACGAAATACCGCTAAGCATTTCGCCCGGCGCGCTAACGTGTCTGCCAGCTCGCCGCCTTATACATATACATAGATATATACGACGAGATTCTTTCAGTTTCCGTCTATCAAATCTACTCACAAGGCTTTGGTCGGTCCGAGGCTATAGTAGAAGTCAATTGCCCAAGGTGCCACGCAGTGGGACTGAACCCGGAGCCATGTGATTGGTAAGCAAGCTACTTATCACACAGCCACTTCTGTGCCTATTCCATATATATTCGAATGTTATGCTTTTAATAAATTTAACTACGGAAGAATGTTATGAAGATGTTTGTATGATTGTGTGTGTGTATGTGAGTGTGTATGTGCGTGCGACTGCGTGTGTACATGTTCGAATATGTTTGCGCGCCCGCGTGTGACTGTGTGTGTGTATGTGTATGCGCGTGAGTGTGTGTGTATATGTGTGCGCGAGCGCGTGTGTACGTGATCGAGTGTGATTGCGTGAGTGTGTGTGTATGTGTGTGCGCGAGCGCGTGTGTACGTGATCGAGTGTGATTGCGTGAGTGTGTGTGTATGTGTGTGCGCGAGCGCGTGTGTACGTGATCGAGTGTGATTGCGTGAGTGTGTGCGTGTGTGTGTGTGTGTGTGTGCTTGTGTGTGTGTGTGTGTGTGTGTGTGTGTGTGCGTGCGCGCGCGTGTGTTTATGCGTGCTGCGTGAGTTTGCGAGTGTGTGTGTGTATGTGTGTGTAGGTGAGAGAAAGTCAGGATAGGGTAGAAATTTGCTGTTTAGTTTATATCGGTGTTATTCTGTGAAGGCACGTGGCCTAGTGGTTAGGCTGCTGTACTTACGATCGCTAGATCGTGGGTTTGATTCTCTGATTGTTTGGCATGTTGTTTTCTGGAGCAAAACACTCCTGCAGCCTTCCAGAAATTTGTTGGAATTCCCAGTATACACTCCGACAATTTCAGGTGACCTGACGAGGCGGCCGGCAGTAATTACATTAATTCATTAATTATTGCGTAATTTTTGTGTTCATACAAACCACACACACACACACATACAAAAGTGTGCTGAAAAGTTCCTGGTAAAAGAAAATACAAGCGGCTTAGTTAATTATGATTTTATTCAACTTATACTCTTCTCAGTTTCACTCAATTATTGCATCGGTCCTTCTATTTTTCTAAGCCCTATAAAAGAGGTCGGAAGGTTGGGCCTCCAACCTGGCCTTTTGCGCTACTCTTAAGTCAGCTACCTCTCGTAAAGTTAGATGACGGGATCTTAGATGCATTGAGGTTCAAAAAGGAAAGAAAAAAATTATAGTTACAAATGGAATACATCTTGATTGGGATCTTTTCGGTTTGAACGGCAGTTTTTAACATAATTTCTAGGTAACTAAAAAAATGTTAAACTTCGTATACTGGTAGAATGTGTTTATAAAACATCTTTTTCTCTTGACTTTATTGAGCAAATTCATATAGTTTGTAAGATATTTGTTGTTGTTTTTTCTTTCAATATCTGCAATTTCAACCAGTCACTGACGTCTATTGAGGTAAAAAAAAAAACATTCTGTGCCATATGAATATGTCCCTCGTTTATGAAACAGATTGAGTTTATTTACATTTGTGAAGAAAAAAAGATAACCTTCCCCCCACCACTAACCCTAACTAACCCTAACCCTAAAACATTGAAATGCAATAGATCGATACTAGGGTCATAATTATGGGTGACAATTTCATATGACACCGCTAGAAAAAACTTTTCAAACCGAAAAGATCCCTTGTTTGTATTTAAACATAAACAATATGTGAGATCACTATATGGATCCCTTGTATACTAAAAATAGACGTCAAATCGTCTTACCACTAAATCTGTGTTCTCAACTTGGTAACACGCTAATTAATTATATTAATAATATTAATTTCTACTCTTATAATCTTGATTGTATGTTTACTTCTTTAGGGCTGAAGTACACTTTAACAACAACAATTGCAATTAAATAATCTGTCTTTTGTAATTATCAAAGTTGTTTAGCTCAAAGAACACCTTGATTTAGCAGACAATGATCAGATTTACAAGTCTTAGCCATTCCAAGTTCGAGGTAAGAGTTACATCGATAATATCGACCCCCAGTGCTCAACCAGTACTTATTTTAATCGACCCTGAAATGATGAAAGGCAAACTCGACCTCGGTGGAATTTGAACTCGAAACGTAAAGACGGACGAGATGCCACTAATAATTTTGTCCGGCATGCTAACAATTCTGCCAGCTTGCCGCTTTACGTGCTGCTGCTCTGTAATATGAAAGAAATGTCCAACTCAAAATGTTCCACTTCCGGTACTGAAGTTTATGGCTTGTGTGTGTGTTTGTCTCACACACACACACACACACACTCTCTCTCTCTCTACCTATCAATCTCTTTCTTTCATCTTTCTTTCATCTTTCTTTCTTTCTTTCTTTCTCTCTCTCTCTTTTTTTATTTCTCTCTTTCTCTCTTTCTTTCTCTCTTTCTCTCTTTCTTTCTCTCTTTCTCTCTTTCTTTCTCTCTTTCTCTTTTTCTCTCTCTTTCTCTCTCTTTTTCTCTCTTTCTCTCTCTTTATATATATCTCTCTCTCTCTATCTCTCTCTCTCTCTGACGCAGATACAGATAGACGGATACAGACAGAAAGGAGAGGGGAAAACCATCCGTCAACATATGAAAAGAAGTGACATTATTAAAATAGGCCATACACCCCGTTGTCAGAAATTAATGATGAATTATAACGGGTGGATAGATTTTGTCTCCTGCTATACTCTAATCGATTACTGAAACTATTGTTGTCCTGCTTGTTACTATGATGATGATGATGATGATGATGAAGAGGACAACCACGACGATGACGATGATGGTGAAGGTAATGGTGCAGTTTCTAATGATGATAATTTTAACGATGATGTTAGTAATCAGCTAAGATTAAAACGTTTATGAATTTATACTATTTCTTTACTACCCGCAAAGGGCTAAACACAGAGAGGACAAACAAGGACAGACAAACGGATTAAGTCGATTATATTGACCCCAGTGCGAAAATGGTACTTAATTCATCGACCCCGAAAGAATGAAAGGCAAAGTCGACCTCGGCGTAATTTGAACTCAGAACGTAACGGCAGACGAAATACGGCCGCGCATTTCGCCCGGCGTGCTAACGTTTCTGCCAGCTCGCCGCCTTATGAATTTATACGTACATCTCAGTCTCTTGCTTCTCCTCCCCACCCGGACGTCCTCTGCCCCTACATCATCATCATCATCATCATCATCACCGTCATCAAAATCATCAGTTGCCACCGGAGAACTCAACAAATAAATAATGCGTTGTTGCTTGGCAGCAAGAAGCACCTGTCTCACTCATAGGAACCACTGAAGTCGTGGTTCTCAGCCGAAGGCCTTTTCAGATTTTGGTGGATCCATGCTAGTACAACCGTAAAATTGGTATCCACAGCAGTGGATCCGTGAAAGAAAAAACAAAAGCAAAACAAAACAAAAAACAAACAAACAAAAACAATAAAAAATAATTGATTTAGATGTATTTATTGCTGGAAACGGTTGGGTTTTTTTCTCCAATGTTTCACGAAGTTAACAAGTTTCCGACCTCTGAACCATACTCTTGCAGAGGGTGCACTTGCAAACCTACACAAATGAACGTGTGAGAAACAAAACAAGAATATTGAAAGCAGATTTTAGACGTTCGATGAGTATCGAGGTCCACCGGAATAAAATAGTAATCCAAGGGTACCATAGATAAAAAAAGGAAATGTTTGAGAAGCAACGGCACAAACGTGTATTGGTCTGTAGCGTAACTGGGGCGGGGGGCACATGGGTGGCACGTTCCCCCCTGCCGATTAATGGGGCGCAGATTGAAAGGGGGGCGCCTCATCAAAAGTAAGAAACATGAGATTTAAACAATTGTATTTGTTTTAATTGCATCTCATTTCACACGTTAGGGTTTTTTAATGTTTCAGTCGAGGAAGCTGGTGCGTTAAACGGTTAAAATAAGGAGGTTCCGTAAAAGTAAGTGGAAGTGCGTGGTTTAATGGTTAGGGTGTTGGACTCATGATCGCAGGATTGTGGTTTCGATTCCTGGACCGGGCAACGCGTTGTGTTCTTGACCGGGCAACGCGTTGTGTGTGTGTGTGTGTGTGTGTGTGGTGTGTGTGTGTGTGTAATTGTGTGTCTGTATTTGTCGTCCCACCATCGCTTGACAAACGATGTTGGT
>NW_021833296.1:35000-47500 GCF_006345805.1 Octopus sinensis
GATCTCTCCTTTCGAACACATGAACAGTTTCGAAACATTGTTTACAAAATAATAAGCTGATCACTTGCGCAGGAGAGTGTCTACCTATTTCTTTACTACCCACAAGAGGTGAAACATAGAAGGGACAAACAAGGACAGACAAACGGATTAAGTCGATTACATCGACCCAGTGCGTAACTGGTACTTAATTTATCGACCCCGAAAGGATGAAAGGTAAAGTCGACCTCGGCGGAATTTGAACTCAGAACGTAGCGCCAGACGAAATACGAATTTCTTTATTGCCCACCGGGGGCCAAACATAGATATGGACAGTACAACTGATGGGATCAGTGAATCGATATGATTTTACATAAATGTGACATCAAAAATAAAATACAATACATAAAAATCGAATGGAATACACAGTACAAAAACAATACAAATGAAGCGATGATCAAGTTACGCTCCGATCCCACAAGCCCCGATCTACCGCTGATACCTTTTTATTTTTCCTTTTTTTTTTTTTTCCCTCGTCTATTCACACGGTTCCTTGCACGCACAACACTCGTGCAACATACTTCCATCTCTTTCGGAACGTACACTCTGACAGACACCTCTTCTCCAGCCACAGTTTCCTTTTCAAATGAAAAGAAAAAAAGGATCGTAAATGTCACCAGAGATAAAGTTGCCTGTCTTAATTCCTTTTATCCTAGTATTCCATACAGCCTCTTTTGTTATTGCTACAACCGTGAGAAAACAATTCTTACCTTCGTTCGTTAGAACTCCCGGTGGGTCAATTTTTATAATTGACTCAGTCGACAGCCGTACTCTTCCTTCGCCGGACAACAGATGTTCAGCATAAGCCCATTTCAGTTATCTCCGGACACTGAACAATAGCGTGAGGGACGGTTTCCCTGTCCCCACCGCATCTTGGACAGGTCGGCGACTGACGTTTACCATGTCTTGCGAGCTTATCCCAAACGGGCAAGGCACCTCTGTAGCATTGCCAGGTTAAGGACTTTTGGAAGTTGTCCAACGTTCTCAACCCGAATGTACGATGAAACAAGCTGTCCAGTTGAATAAATCCGAGACCTAGAGTCGACCCCAGGCCATCGTCGCATTCAGACTCTACCAACCCACTATATAAAATCCGTGTGGAACCCCCCCGCTGGCGTTGCGCCCGCGACGCCGGAACAGCAAGAGGGCCTTACGGCACTCTTTATGCCACTCACTCGACCTCGGTCTACGAGAACACCAGGCTCCTGTTCGCAAAAACTCTTGAACTCAGGGAACATTTGTCTGGCCAGCGGAGACCACACCCGTTCACTATCCAGGAGAATCCAGAGGTGCCTCAACCTCAACGCATGTCTGCGCATCATTAACCAAGGCATCCC
The DNA here is from genome assembly GCF_006345805.1 of Octopus sinensis. Taxonomy (NCBI): domain Eukaryota; kingdom Metazoa; phylum Mollusca; class Cephalopoda; order Octopoda; family Octopodidae; genus Octopus; species Octopus sinensis. The sequence continues at coordinate 36,374 of NW_021833296.1, forward strand.
TAACCTCCATTTAAAGGCTTTTGACAGCAGACAGAGCGTTTCACAAGTGGCGACCTGCCCTTCCACAAAAAGCGAAAGAGCTGTCTCTCCAACCTGATCAACCACGAATCCGGACAGGGCACGACAGTCAGGCGGTAGGTAATGACCGATGCGATAAACACATTGGCCACTTCCGCCCTCCTTTCATGGATAGCCACCGCCAAGACCAAGTCTTGACTACTGCAGCCACCCTGCTCAATACCTCCGTCCAGTTCTTCTCTATCTGGAGGCCTGGTCCAAACCAGACTCCCAGCAACTTAACCGGTCCCTCCGTCCAGCGCCTAACAACACTGTCTGAAGGCATCGACTTGCCAACCCAGGTGCCGAGCTGCAAGCCGACCGACTTTTCCCGGTTAATCTTTGCTCCTGCTACCTCCTCGTAAGCCTCAATAGTCTTACCTACTTCACGTAGGCGTACCACTGTGGTTACACTGATAGTGATATCATCCGCGAAAGCCGTAACAAACTCCTCTAGTCCTGGTTCTCTCGGGATGCCACTCAACCTTTGCAGTAATGGCTCGAGAGCCATCACATACAAAAGTGGTGAAAGCGGACATCCTTGACGAACCGAGCGTCTGATGCAGAACGGCTTCGAAAGGAAACCGTTCACCCGAACTATCGAGTCAATGTTGTGGTACAAAGCGATAAACCACCCGAGGAAGCCAAGGCCCAGGCCAAACCGCGCAAGTACAGTCGCTAGGTATCGATGGTCAACCCTATCAAAAGCTTTAGACTGGTCCAAATGCACCAATGCCTCACCTTTGCCAGATTTATTACCAAACCTCTCTATGGTATAGCGAATAGGATGGAGGGTATCCTGAATGGTTCTGCCTGGGATGGCACATGTCTGTGCCTCCCCGACTATACCATTCGCGACACGCGCCAACCTTTTTGCTAGAACCTTGGCCAAAATCTTCACTTCTGCGTTTAACAGAGTGATGGGCCTGAAATTCTCTAGAACGTCCCCCTGTCCGGGTCCTTTCTGACCAACGTCACTACTCCCCGGCGCACAGATCTGGGGATAAACCCATTCTGTTTCCAGTTCGCGTACACGTCAGTCAGTAGTTGCCCGAACAAGTCTGGCATACATTTATACAGCTCGTACGGAAGACCATCAAGTCCCGGTAACTTACCCGCTTTACAATCGGCCAAAGCCTCCATCACCTCCTCAAGTGTGATTGGCCCTTCGCAAGACTCCGCATCCGACCCCGAGAGGCACGGCAGCCCGGTAAGAAAGTCCTCGAGGGCTCTCCCACCACCAGGACCGCCGTCACCCCCGAACAGCTGGGCGAAGTACTCCCGAAAGACCTCACACATTTTCTCGGGTTCGTTTATCAAGACACCATTTTGATTCATCAAAGACCGAATAGAGGAACTATTTCCTTGCCGAGCTTCCACCACTCGGGCCCATCCAGCGGCTTTGATTCCTTCACTTCCCATTGCACGTAACTTAGCTCTGGTAATACTTCCCATGTGGTGGGCTTCAAGATGCTGGTTTAACTCCAGTCTTTTCACCCTCGCTTGGTCTGTATTACCAGTCCTCCAGGCTTCTTCTAGTTCCTTAACTAGACCATCTCCTATTTTACGTCCCTTCTTAGCTAAACTTATGCTAAACCTAATAGACTCATATTTGATGGCTCTTTTTAGGGCGTACCACCATTTGTTATTAATGATGGTACCTGTTAATGCCCTCTGTATTAACATCTTGATCCGCTTTCTGTACTCCTCAATCGCCAAAAGGGACGTATTGAGTTTCCAGTAGCCAGATCCCTGTCTATGCAACTTATCTACCGTCAGTTTACAGGTAACCATCTTGTGGTCACTGTAGCTGACTAGAAAAAACTGTGGACACTCAACTATGGACTTATCTTTTTCTCTAATTAAAATCTATCTAGATATGTTCTGGTAGACCCGTCACTATTTGACCACGTCCACTGTGGAATGTTCGGGTGCTCCAACCTATATGGATCTGCTAGCTGAAATTGACTTAGCAGATCCCGAAAGCCTGGTTACATTTTCTGTTCATGTTCGAGTTTGAGCCAACACAATCTGTGTGTGCTGCACATATTGTATTAGAGTCTCCTAACACTACTAGTGAATGCGACGTGGCTAGGAACTTTCCTAGGCCACGAAAATATTCAGTTTGCGGGCCAATAATGTTTGGTGCATAAATAGCGACCAGCCTGATTGTCTTGCCACAACTGAATGTCAAGTCGAGAACGACCAGCCTGCCTTCTGGGTCAGAAAAAACCAACTTTTTCTCGGCTACCCGGTTTCTTTTTAGTAGGACCAACACCCACCCCCACCTCCCGCCCGACTCGGAGAAACGTATTTCTCGTAGCCGTTCAGGAGGGGGAGCAGATCTCTTGGCCCCTTCACCCGGGTTTCCGTTGCAACAATTACATCCAAATTTCTCGACCTGATGTCATTCAGAAAGCGTCCTTGCTTCCAGCTTGACAACAGGCCATGAACATTTAAACAACCAATGTGAATAGCCATCACTTACCTGTTTAATTAGGATTGTCCGTGGAGGGGGACCCTCCACCTTTTTTTTATCCAGGGTCGGAGGTGGACGGTCTTGGGAAATAGATTTGTCAAAATCCCGTCTCACCACCGACACAGAATTATCAGGTGGAGGGGGAATCTCCCCTTTTCCTTTTCTCGCGGATCGGAGCTGGTAATCCATGAAATATCGACTTGTTAAAATCTAATCTCAATGAAGATACAGTCTTTCTGTACTTATTTTTAGAATTCTATAAGTCTTATTTGAGACTTCATATATGTCGTAATTGATAAATTCCTCTGAAAGGTTATCAATTTTTTTTACAGTCTTTATGAGTTGAATGTCTCTCATGAGCTCAGTATCTTTAGTGTATACGGCTATTATGCCTTTTTCTTCTTTTTCTCTTCTGGCAGTCTTTTTTGGTCGTTGTTCTGTAGTAGTCGCCGCTCTCGGCTGGGTTGCTGGCTGTATTTTTCTTTTGTTTGTTGTTTTTTTCTCATCTGTTTCTTCTTTATCTTCTTCCTCTTTGTCTTTTTCTCCTCTTCCTCCTCTTCTTCATTTTCCTTGCAGTTCCTTCGAATGTGGCCTAATTGACCACATAAAAAACATCGAGGTTTTCGCCCTCAACAAACACCACGAGGTTCTCCTCCCCTACCTCAATTGTCTCAGGATTGTTTGAATTATTTTAGGGTCCGCTTGAATGAGAAGATTAATTGTTTTACCATCCCAGCGTGGGTTTTCCGTAGCGGTAGCCTGGAGGAGAGTAATTTTTTCTACCTCTTTGATTAGGACTGCCGCCAACAACCACATAGGTTCGACCTCTGGCGGGACCCTTGTAATTTTTATTCGCGACGTCCTCATCCCCATATAATAGGGTATTAACTCCACGTCGTTCGTTTTCAACGTTTCCACTGAGTTCTTGTGTGCTATTTCTTATTGGTGAACCTTACTTCCACCGTTCCGAATTTTTTCCTCTTCTCAGAAATACTACGTCGCCAAATATTGGCTTTAAGCACTTTTCTATTTTCTCTTCTGACATTCTTTCAATTTTTCTATTTTGTAGACAATATGTTTTGAAAATTATTGTTTTTTGCTTTTCTTCCTGTAATAACTTTTGCGGAGGTTCAATTTTCACACTGTTGTCATTTATTTCCATCATTTTGCTGTATTTCATAATTTCGCTTTTATTCGTCGACAGTATCTGGGTTCCACCCCCAGCAGCCAACGCAAAATTTTTTTTTCCATTTTTTGGTTCTATCTGGATGCTAGGCACATCAATTATTCTCTTCGACACAATGCCTTTGTTCTCTGGCAAAGTCGGAAACTCTTCTGGTGAAAGTTCTGACGAGCTCTCAGACACATCTCCAAAAATATCAAATATATTATCCTCTCTGCTATTCCTTCTTGTAGCGGGGGAAACCCCTATTTCCTTGTCTGTAGTTGGCTCCTCGCCGGACATGTATTTCCTCCTCTCAACAGGAGAAACAAGTATTTCTGCTCCAACGGTAGGCTCCATGCTAGACGACATTCTTCCCCCCAAAGGGGGAATGAACAACGCGTGCTACCACAAGCACTAAGTGTTTTCAATTGAAAACTCCAACAGTTAAGTTATTCAACAGTTTAACAAGAAACAACAGTTGTTAACAATATTAACACCACGAAACAGCAATTCTTACTTCACGAACACATGCGCACCAGACGAAATACGGCTACGCATTTCGCCCGGCGTGCTAACGTTTCTGCCAGCTCGCCGCCTTTGCGCAGGAGGGTGTCTACCGTCAACACTTAGGACTTTTGCTCTGGTAACTTTCCTACTATGTATCATGAAGCAGTGAATAACATGATATGCGTGCATTATATTACATATTAATTAAAATGTAACAAAAGATTTTTTTTTATGTAGCTCATTTATTATTTTATTCGTGTCAGATCATGACACCAAAATGGAAGTCGTCAATTGGGAGAAAAAAACAAGAAACGCTGCTTCTACTAGTAGTAGGACTCGGTCGGACGAAGCGTACAGACAAGCCGAACAAGAACGAGATACAGAGGCACGGAATGCAAAGCGCCAAAATATAGAAGTGAGAGACTCTAAGCAACAAAGAAATACCTCAGCACGTCGATCACGTAGGCTAAATCTGACTGTCAGAGATGTAGAACAAGAGGAAAATACTACAGAACGTCGATCAAGTAGGCTAACTCCGGCTGTCAGAGATGCAGAACAAGATAACAATACCGCAGCACGTCGGTCAAGTGTTCTACAGTTCGACCTACCGAATAAACCTTATGAAACTCGAGCACGACTGCGAGTTACGCATGGCAATTGCAAGTCGAAGATGATGAGTTACAAAATATTTCCCTCGCGGATAGTGAAATCGATGAAATGATCACAGATTATTACTTAATTGCAGCGCAAGATGATTTTGAGGAAAATAAGATTCCAGTATCACACCGGTCTCACAGCTGAGGCGGCTTTGGAGATTATGTATGCCCGCATTGCAAAACGAAACACTGGCCTGCTGAACCAATTTCCCTATGCTGTGAAAATGGGAAAGTTAAAGTTGAGCCTATTCCGAATTTATCAGATGATATTCTGGGGCGATAGCAGATTCATAACAAAAATCCGATCATAGAACAATGCACTTGCATTTGCTTCAATTGGATGCAAAATTGATACTTCATCAAGTGGATTTAATCCAACATTCAAAATACAAGGTAAGGGCCAGACTTGGGATCACATCGGTGTGTTTCTGCCCTCTCTCATGTTCACGCACAGCCAGCCGTATGTCGCGATGAGTAAGGCGGCGGATTCAGCTAATTTGAAACTTAGTTGTGGACAAACGGAGACTATTGTTAACAAAGAGGTTTTGTAAAGATAGGTCCATCAATACGTTATATAAATATTTACATATATATTGGGAGATTTTACGAAAAAAACAAAAGACGAAGACAGGTGCTGTACAAAACAAACAGATGTATTAGTATAACGCTCAGGAATAGAAAAAGTATTTTACGTTTCGAGCCTACGCTCTTCTACAGAAAGGGACACAGAAAAAACAAGGAGAGAAAAAAATGTGTGTAGTGACTAACGATAAGGTACATTATATAGTTTGGCGCTATCAAATATAATAAATAAAATTAAGTACTTTGCAACTTAAATTGTCTCGATTTGCAGCCTGCTCTTATCACCCATCGTAGATGGGTAAGTTTGCTAGTATATTATAATAAAAGGGTAAAATCAATACTAATGTTACCTGGTGGTCAATGCGGAAATAAAAACATTACAGGTAAATTTTCCAAAATGTTTTATAATTATATACATAATTATAACAAGGGATCGGTTTTAACGCCTAACCACCCACTGCAAAAAGTAGACGCTAAAGCCCCTATTGGTGGTAAATCGGGGCTTTAGCATCTATTTCTTATATATATATATTATATATATATATATATATATAAATATTTAAGTAGTTGAATGAATTATCCTAGTATGGATAATTCGGTTAACCGATACCCGGGTAGCAAATTCACGTCAGAAAAACACGGTTGAAGCTACATGCCAAGGGCAGAGATCACGTGCTTTCGTGTGGAAATTTGTGTGTTATTTTTAATACAAATAAATGAAAGAATGGAGTTGAATGACGATTTAACAAAATTCCTTTATTCTCGACATATGTTTCGAAGACTGCATATTCCTAATTTCGAAGGAAATATGTTGAGAATAAAGGAATTTTGTTAAATCGTCGTTCAACTCCATTCTTTCATTTATATATATATATATATATATATATAATATATATATATATATATATATATATATATATATATTCACAACAATTATAAAATCAATCAATAATTACATACACAAGTTCTGTAAGGACTCTCTTGCACTAGATAGATAGATAGATAAGTTTCTTTATTGGCCACACAGGGCTGCACACAGATGGGACAAGTTACAAGGTAGAGCTTTTCTTTTCGGGGATGAAAAAACAAAATAAAAAAAACAAAAGAAACAAAAAAATGTGGCGTAGGTTTTCGATCAAAAGAGATCGTAAAAGGGAAAAAAGAAAAACAAACGAAAAAAAAAAACAAAAGAAAAGAAAAAGGAAAAAAGAGGAAAAAGGGGGAGAGGAAAAAAAAACAAACGATCTTTAGGGATCGTGTATCACAGTGTCATGATGTACGGTGTAAAGGGGGAAGCAGATAAGGTTTATTCGTGGGAAGAAAAGCCTACGAAAAAGACCACGGTAACCTCGGTCATTATTGTTATATGTTACCACATTTGTTTGCAAGTGGGTAACCCTCTGTTTTCAATTTCTGGGTTCATAGGATTATGCTCAAGGTGGCTTCGTCATTCATACGTGCCATCCTTGCTACATTCACCCGTCTTTTTTTAAAACGTTCGCTAGACAAAACTTGCCTCTCTACTCTCACTTTCCTTTACAAGTGGTACTTGAAGAAGTTGATGAGAGATTGACCAGAGAGGAAAGTGTTTAGATAGATAGATAGATAGATAGATAGATAGATAGATAGATAGATAGATAGATGGATAGATAGATAGATAGATAGATAGATAGATAGATAGATAGATAGATAGGTAGTTAGATAGATAGATAGACAGATAGATAGATAGATCGATCGATCGATAGATAGATAGACAGACAGACAGACAGACAGACAGACCTACAGACATATAGACAGATTAAATTGACTGAGAAAGAGAGAGATAGAGGGTGCTAGAGAGATAGATACATACCAACCTATGTATCTATATACAAACATGCACACACACGCACACAAACACACACACATACTCTCTCTCTTACTCTCTCTCTCACACAGATAGAAGCACACACACTCACATTCACTTCAAAGCAGACGCTTACTTTGACAATGCCACGAACATATGTTTAATTGCACCTTGTGGCTAGAAGCTCACATGTTCCTGGATCAAATTTACTGCAGGCGACCCTCTTTGTTTCCTGAGTTCAAGAAGCTGACAGATAAATCTAAAACCGTCTGTGAAAGTCACCTGCTATGGATAGGTTTTTCCTACACAAGGAAGGAAGGAAGGGAGATTCTCCTATAATTAATTAAATGACATGAAACCGGAAAATACGGACAGACTTTTAGAGGATGCTTACCTATTGCATTGCATTTAGGTATAAAATCTCACACATTCATACAAACTCGCATACACGCGTTGGCACAAATATAGGCACGCATCCGTACCATGCGTTACGCATGCGCACACACACGAAACCCCATTCGTTACGTAATATAATGGGATGTTTAGTATTTCTGTTTGCATGTATGTGACGAATGTCGATGTGCATTTATACACATACATGCACATGCGCGCGCACACACACAGACACACAGACACACATATATCATCATATATATATATATATATATATATATATAAATATTAAAATTACTAAGTCTCTCTAATTACCGTGATTACCGTGACTGACCAGGCTATCAGATGTTACGACACATCGCTGGTCACGATGCGCTTCGCATTGTTTTAGCCTTCAGATGACGCCACCCGCTGGCTAAGCGAGCAGGCCAATATATATAAGAGCAAAACGCCCCCCGTGTAATGGACGGTGCTGAATCATATCTGCTGAATAAAAAGCAATCAGTGTTTTCTTTTCATTAAAAAAATAATTAAGCATGCCTTTATTTCTTTAAAATTTTTGTTTTTGTTAAACGAAGTTAAGGCAAAAAAAAAATAATAACTTCTTGAGAAACCAAATAGTCTTTCCTTCCTTCATGCCAAGTTTGAAGAAAATATCTCTTTTGTATCTTACTTTTTTGGTCTCTTAAATATACTGCATTTTGTGGCATTATTTCAAGCCAGCCGGCTTTTTTCCGCAAACTGCACGTGCATTTTTCTCGCGTACACGTAGTATCGATCGCAACAGCTGATGTACTTCCGCGTACGAATGCATGTTCCCACGGCTTTATTCATCGCATTCTCACCTGGAATCGATTTTTGCAATTTTTTCAAGACTTATACACGCCCTGATACCATCGGTATCTACATATTAAATTTGAGCGCAATCGGATGGAGGATGCCCGAGATCCTAGAAGACATACACACACAGACAGAACGGATTTTTTATAATAGGTAAGTAAAACGATATGTAATTGTAAGATGCAAGGATCAAGGTGTAGGAAGTTAGTACGCTTCGAGCATACCGTTGAGAGTATAAAAAAACAGCTTTTAGGAACAGTAATAGTTGGTTGACGTAGAAGGTTACAGGTCTTTGCCACATCGAAGTTCGATAAGTTGAAAGAAGTTTTAATTATAGTTCACGGTTAGCAACAAGGGTGACTACGAATGCAAATTGAAATCCAAATTGAAGGGTTCAGTCCCATTGGGTGGCACATTGGACAAGTGTCTTCTACTGTAGCCAAAGGCTTCAGAGTGAATTTGATACACGGAAACTGAAAGAAGCCCGTCGCATATATATATATGTGTGTGTGTGTGTGTGTTTGTCCCCCCAACATCGCTTCACAACCAATGCTGGCGTGTTAACGTCCCCGTAACTTAGCGGTTTGGACTAAGCGACAGATAGAATAAGTACTAGGCTTACAAAGAATAAATCCTGGTGTCGATTTGCTTGGCTAAGGGTGCTGCTCCAGCATGGCAACACTCAAATGACTGAAACAAGTCAAAGAATATATATATGTGTGTGTGTGTGTGTGTGTGTATAAATATATATATATATATATATATATATATATTGCTTCCTTTTCCTGAGCGCCTATTAATAATAATACTGTAATTGTTCCATTGTTGTTGTTTTTTTGTTTCCCGTTTGGATTAAAATTATATATATATATATATATATTTAAAAAATAGGATAAAATCTTAATAAGAAATCTTAACAAGAAATTATCGAGTAGTTAGCGTGAAAAACCTCATAAGAGAAAAAAACTGTAAATTTTTTTCTTTGAAAATATTTAATTATATTGTATAGATGGCATTATTACACATAAATGCCACACGGTACAATGTGTTTATATTTGGTAGTTATGACTTTAAGAGTCCCTCCTAGCGTGTGGCATTTATGTGTAATAATGCCCTCTATACAATATAATTAAATATTTTCAAAGAAAACAATTTACAGTTTTTTTGTCTTATGAGGTTTTTCACGATAACTACTCGATAATTTCTTGTTAAGATTTCTTATTAAGATTTTATCCTATTTTTAAAATTTGTTCCGAAAAAGCACGTTGTCTCCCGAAATGCAATTCAAAAGAGCCCGCCATTTACATAAATGTATGATGGGTAAACATTTCCTTACGCTACGATGACGGCGACGGTTGTCCACATGGTATGATGCTTTTGTTTATTTATGATATATTTTGGATTCGCTTCACTGAAGAGCAAGGGACGCGTATAACATGTTAATTGCGAAATCACAAGTGATATGGAGCTAAATTCTGTTTTTAAGTAACTCGCTTTGAGAATTGCATTCGGTACAATGTGTTTATATTTGGTAGTTATGACTTAAAGAGTCCCTCCTAGCGTGTGGCATTTATGTGTAATAATGCCCTCTATACAATATATATATATATATGCTGAAACTCCCTTCCGTCATCATGACTGACCATGGGATTGCACCTAGAAAGTTACCCTCCAAGGCACAAGTTGTTTATGGTAGGCCAGTAGTCTTCCATACATACCAATCACCCCTCTCCACGCCACCAGTGTTAAGCAAGGGAAAGGCAAAGGCCGATACAGCTTGGCACCTGTGACGTCACAACCGATTTCTACAGCTGAGTGAACTAGAGGAACGTGAACTAAATATCTTGCTCAAGAACAAAACGTATTGCCTGGTACAAGAAACGAAGCCACAACCTTACGATAATGAGTCCAACACCCTAACCCTAACCACTAAGCCGCGTTCCTGCACTATATATATATATATATATATATATATATATATATATATATATATATATATATATATATATATACATATACATATATATATATATATATTTCAATTCACGATTACATCACTGTACATAAATCCCCTCACTAAACAAGGTTTTCGAAACTTGTCTTTGTACATATATATTCCCCTCCTATTACCGAAAGCTGAACAGTTATTTCCCTTACCCACAACAATAAAAATAATAACGATAACCAATTACCTCCCCTTTTTTATCTACTTGTTAAGTCATTCACTCGTGAATTTCATCACATCACACACAACATGGACAAAATTTCTTCTTAAGAAAAAATTCATATTCAAATAAGTAAAACATATCATGAATAGCGATAGCGAAACCGGTCGATATATTAAAAATCATATTAAAACTATGTAAGTGTGGGTATTTTCCTTTTTTAATTTCTTATATATAGTGAGAATTTACAAAAAAAAAACAAAAAACAAAAGACGAAGACGGGTATGTAAACAACAAACATGTAATAGTCTAACGCTCGAGCAGTGAGAAGGACTTTTACGTTTCTAGCCTACGCTCTTCGACAGAAAGAAACACAGAAATAAAAAGGGAGAGGAAAGAGAGCCACAGGGAGAGCCAAGCGGGTTGGAATTTAGTAG
>NW_021833296.1:52500-55000 GCF_006345805.1 Octopus sinensis
ATATATATATATATATATATGTGTGTGTAAATGTTTGTGTGTCTGTGTTTGTCTCCCTAGCATTGCTTGACAGCCGATGCTGGTGTGTTTACGTCCCCGTCACTTAGCGGTTCGGCAAAAGAGGCCGATAGAATAAGTACTGGGCTTACAAAGAATAAGTCCCGGGGTCGATTTGCTCGACTAAAAGGCGGTGATCCAGCATGGCCGCAGTCAAATGACTGAAACAAGTAAAAGAGTAAAAGAGAGTAAAGAGAGAGTGCTAGTAGAGAGTAAGATTTGGCTGCTATTTCTAGCTGGCCGAACGACTATGTAAAGGTCTTCTCTTGTCTCGTGATTATAACGTAGATGGTGGATGTTGATGGGGGATAACGTTGGCGTTGCGGTTGCTAGGTAGCTACAGGTCAGTTCCGATCTGGCAGACTTATGATCAGAGGTACTCCATCCGAGACCATCCCAACTTTTAAATCATATATAGCTTATGTAGACCAACAGTATCCAATATCATGTATGTATATGTATGTGCGTGTGTGCATGTGTTCATATACTTATACACACACACATTTGCATATGCATACACACACATACAAACTCACACACAGACACACAAACACACATATTAGTAGGTGTGGATTGATGGACATTTAGCTATTATATCTAGCAAAGTAGTATTATATCTAACCACGTAGTGGCTTACTCGTTGGTTCAAAATTTGGGTGTTATTCATGTTGTTTAGATGTAAGGCGAGCTACGATCGAGCATGCTTATGAACAAAGCAATCCGATTATGACCATCCAGTACGTATTCCCTGCACAATGCACGCAGAACATAAGATCGAAAGTGTCCTTTCTTAAGAATGTAGGATGCAAAATATGAGACTCAACTGCTATTTCTAGCAGGTCATGCTAGAAATACCTTTTGGCCCGTTCATCATCCGTTTCTTATGGAGTGACGTCGATAGGGTGCAATGCTGATAAGAATAATTCTCATGGCGATGAGGATGGTGATATCGGGGATAGTACTGCGGTCGTGTGTGTGTGTACACGTAGGTGTAATATGTATCCATATCTCTCTCTCCCCCTCTCTCTCTGTATACACACAGACACACACACACAAACGCAGCCATACACACACACAGTGAGGTGAATAAATTGTCGTCTAACTTAACGTAAAAATGAAAATAACACTGGTATCTCATTTTAACAGATATATTTACCAAAATTACACAAAAATATCTTTAAATACGAAAGAGTAAATTTATTCAATAAAATCGCCATTGGCTTCAACCAGGGCCTCCACACGACTCCGGAATCTCCTGCAACTCTTCTGGACGGTCTCTTTGTTTAAGTTGGTGAATGCTGCCATTATCCTTGCCTTCAGTTCATCTTTGGTGTTACAAAGAGTTTTGTTGGTCTCTCGCTCCCCACACATAATAATGAAGAGGGTTGCAGTCTGAGAAGTTAGATAGCCAGATGTTAGAGGTGCTATGGTCTCAGAAATTGTCTGACAGCAATGATTGGGTTCTCCTGCTTGTGTAGCATGGTGCAGAGTCCTCTTGCCAGACATAGGGTCTTCCAACAGCCACCCTCTTGACCCAGGCAGCACTACCTCATCCAGGCACTTGATGTAGGTCTCCGTGTTGAGTCTGAGGCTGTGTGGAAAGATGAATGGAGGCATAACGTCGCCATCATTAGTGTTCACTCCAAACACCATGGTGTTGACTGGATGTTTGATTGTTATCACTTTCGGTACATGTTTTGGGAACAAGGCAAGCCAACGGTTGTTCTGTGTGTTCACCACCTGATCCTGGCAGAAAATTTTCTCGTCTGAGAAAAACCAAAGCATGTGCAGTTGGAGGGGATGCTTAAGTTTGTTGAAAAGCTTTGTAGCGCGGTCTTTTCTCTTGTCCTTCATAGCTTGGGATAAGAATTGGCCCTTTCTCATCATGTATGAGGAATACCGAATGTCTTCATGCATTACCTGCCTCATAAAAAATTCAGACACTCCCATTTCCCTGGAGATGGACCTGATTGACTTGGCGGGATCATTGTCAATCATGGCTTCGATCTCACTAACAAATTCAAGAGTCCTTTTCTTATCAGACCGATCAGAGTGAGTTTTCCGAGCTGCAGTACCTTCGTAGTCACCATTAGACTCAGCCAACTCTTTCTGAATCTTCTGCACTGACCTCAGATAGACACCCAAATACTCTGAAATGTTCGTATTAGAGCTTCCGGTGCGAATGCCAAGAAGTACAGCAAGTTGTTTCCAAATTTCGGGCAGGGTGAATTGCGCCATGGTGCTGTTTTTCTCACATACGGTGCACAACTGACCCTACTATACTGTGTAGTCGACAAAACCAAAAACAATTTGCATACGCGAAATTAAAAATACAATATGGGGACAATTTATCCATCGCAGCCTATATATATGTATGTGTGTGTATGTATGTGTGTGTGTGTGTGTGTGTGTATGTATGTACATATGCAAATATGTATCATAT
>NW_021833296.1:57500-75890 GCF_006345805.1 Octopus sinensis
ATTGTCATCACCGTTAATCGTCGACATCGCCTCGTCATCGTCGTCGTCGTTTCATCGTCGTCGCCCCATCGTCATCATTGTCGTCGCTGTCGTCTTCTTCGTCATCATTGTCGTCGCTGTCGTCTTCTTTGTCATCATTGCTGTCAACATAAATTGTATTCCTTGCTATCACCACCACCACCATTGCAGTGTCTGTACCAAACAATAATTTAAGCCAACCGAAACGGCTGCAAGGAAAACTTTTTCAAACTCTAAGATAACCTTTTATGAGATCGCTTAATTAGCTAAAAATAGCAACTAAATATCCTTCTGATCATACTCTGCCGTCTTAGAATAAGTGTTCATTGTATACTGCGAAGTTAAGTCCCTTGGACACACGGAACGAAAACAAAAAAACAAAAAAAAGTCAGGATGGCCACGACTGGAGTATCTTAAAACATAGATCAGGACTAGCGTTTGTAACGGGATGAGGTTAAACACAGCCACTAGCACCACCGACATCAACTACAGCTGCAAAAGCAAAAACAAAAAGAAATAGCTACACCAAATTTCGTAGAGGTACTACTACTACTACTACTATACTACTACTACTACTACTACTACTACATTAAATATTAACAGCGATAAAAACATAAATATACGAATGTAAGTATTATCAAGTGAAAAAACAAAACAGTAACGATAGCTTGATCGGTCAGTCGATCAATCAGTCGCTCAATCAATCAATAATCGATCGATCAATAATAGGAAACTCAATGACCTACACTACAGTAACTCAACCAAAATATTACAATAGTTGCAAAAATAAATTGATTCTGATTTCGGAACAAGGCCAGCAGTTTTGGTGGGAGATGTTAGGGGATACCATGGACCCCAAAATTTAACTGGTACCATATTTTGATTGACAACGCTGGAATGACAAGCAAAATTACCGTATTTTAACGTGTATAAGCCCCCCCCCCCTTTTTTTTAAATAAAAAATTCGGTTTAAAAATATGGGAGTTTCTTATACATGGATAGTATTATAATCTCTTATAAAACCCTTTTTTTTTTCAAATTTCAAGCCCCCCAAATTAGGAAGTTCCTTATACACGTTAAAATACAGTAATCCCTGTGAGAATCGAACTCAGAACAGCAATAGATACAAAACATAGCCAACAAACGAAGAAGTCTCTGAAAGGTAATTGGGCCCGCTAAAAATAGCAGCCTAATCTTACTCAAGTCCTAGGTACCCTACGACAATCAGATCTGAGAGAAAAGGTTCCTCCTACAGCTTCTGGGGGATTTCTGAGACCCCTGAGACTGATGCCTTTAAGGTTCCACTTAAATTATTGCAAATCGATGACTAGATTAAGAAGTTTCAATGAGAGTCATATTTTGCGGAAATAACTCTGCACAGTGGATAGTCCGCAATCTGGAGTAAGATAACAAAGATAACAACGGAGGTGATACAAGTTGAAGAGGCAATACATTTGAGTCGAGAGTACGTGAGTAAATATGTTACGAAGTTATAAGACCAACAAGTAGTGAGGAGCAGAAAATTTCGTAGTAGCGGTACAAATGGCAGAGAGAGAGAGAGAGAGAGGGAGAGAGAAAGAGAGAGGGAGAGAGGGAGAGGGAGAGGGAGAGAGGGAGAGAGAGAGAAGACACTGCAGATTGTGGGATAAATGTTTGAAGTGTTCATTTGAATGCTTTCATGTCAAGGGGTCCTTTATAAGAGGAGAGAAATGCAGGGTAACATGTGGATCTCATATAGAGGGACAAGATCTAACGGAGCCTGTTTATGGGTCCGGCATATACAGAACTGGTTGTTAATGTTTTTCTGGTTCAGAAGAAGAAAGCTGGTCTTTCAGATGTAATTTTTATTGGAAAACAGTGGAAGACAGATGGTTACGGTTGGGCGGCATTTTAGTATACGCCGGTTCTGTTAAAGCACTACGTGATTGATACATTAGGTCTATTAGAAACTGCAGCTAATCACCTCCTAAACTATGCCCTACCATATTATAAAATGAAGAACATACGAGAGGGTACCCAAAAGTAACTGGAAACGTCCTCTGTGGAACAAGCCCGTGGTAGTTCAAGCTTCCCCCGCTAGAAGTCGCTTGACACGACCTTCAGACATCAGTCTACTGACTAGCGTTATTCTGTGAGTTTATACTTATTTCTTTATTACCCACAAGGAGCTAAACACAGAGGGGACAAACAAGGACAGACATAGTTATTAAGTCGATTATATCGACCCCAGTGCGTAACTGGTAATTATTTAATCGACCCCGAAAGGATGAAAGGCTAAGTCGACCGCGTCGGAATTTGAACTCACAACGTAACAACAGACGAAATGCGGCTACGCATTTCGCCCGGCGTGCTAACGTTTCTGCCAGCTCGCCGCCTTTAAGTGAGTTTATGCTGCTAAGTGATGCGCCTTTGTTTTGCAGTGTTTCTCCCTTGTTCGTCGATTTTTGCAATGGCTGAAACAAAGGAACGATGTGCTCCCGTGAAATTCTGTTTCCTACTGGGGAAAACGACGGCTGAAACAGTTGCTATCAAACAGCTTACAAAAATGCTGCAATAAGCAAAACAAAAGTTTACGAGTGATTTTCACGCTATAGGAATGGTCACTTCGCGCTTGAGGACCAACCTCGTTCAGAGTGACCATCGACCTCCCGAACGAATGAAAACATGAGAAGTCACGAACTGATTCTTGGAGGATCGTCACCGAACAATTGACGAAATTGTTGATATGACTGGTGCGTCCTGGAACTCCTGCCAACGAATTTTGAACAAGGAATTGGGAATGCAGCAAAAAGAGTTGCAGCAAAATTTGTGCCTCGCTTGCTCACGGAAGATCAAAAGCTGTCACGAATGAAAGCGTGTCGTGAACTACTGGAAGTTGACGCAGACCCTTTTTCGAAGGTCATCACTGGTGATGAAAGCTGGTGCTACGGAATTTGCAGATGTGGAAGAGGAGAAAAAAAAAACCAAAACAAAAAAAAAAACAAGGATGCGTTAAAAGGCATCAATTTGCAAGTGTCCCAGCACTGCTTTAAACAGTGGAAAAAGCGTCTGTATCGATGCATTGCTTCAAATGAAGAAAACTTTGTAGGCGATAAAAGTGTAAACATGTAAAACTAAGAAAATAAGATAATATTGCAGAACTCGGTGACTCTGAGAGCAATGCCGGCGGAGTGCAAGCTCCTGGGATTTGCCTTCATGCTAGATAGTTAAAAAAATACAGGTTAGACTGATATGGCCCATCTCTTCCCAGAGGTAAAAGTGAGTTTGCATAGGGCCCTAGAAAAGAAAAACGCTAAGTTACAGAAGCATCGATGACTGAAAAAGGCAAAAGCCCACAGTCGTGAACAGTGGCCTATACTCGATAGGGAGCGAAGGGCTTCATGTAAATTGTAATATCCGGAGTGGCTAGCAGGGAATTATACATCAGCTGCCACATTCATGCTGTCCAAACAAAGTTTGTAATTCTTTGTTGCTCTTCTGCAAGACAGATCGATATCTTTACATGTTTGGGCCAATTTAACATATGGTCCAGGAAACCGTTTAATGCATCTGTTGTCTATCACACAAAATGAGAATTTCTCTTGAGGTTACCACAGAGATAATGTGTTCATATGGGCTTTAGCAATTCTAAAGGGCCTAGAAGGGCGTGGAAGCTCTGTCGGTATGTTATAATCAATTTGACTGCGATGAATTTTGTTCGTTAAGAATGTAAAAGTGTGGCGAGCTGGCAGATACGTTAGCAACCGGGCAAAATGTTTAGCGGTATTTCGTCTACCGTTACGTTCTGAGTTCAAATTCCGCCGAGGTCGACTTTGCCTTACATCCTTTCTGGGTCGATAAATTAAGTACCATTTACGCAGTGGGGTCGATGTAATCGTCTTAATCCCTTCCTCTGTCCTTGTTTGTCCCCTCTATGTTTAGCTCCTTGTGGGCAATAAAGAAATAAGAATGTAAAAGTGTGGGTACATGGCAAGATATCTTCTCCGATGTACTAGTGAGGAAAGTAGCAAAAGGTAGCATAAAGAATGCTCGGTCGTGACTGATATTTGAACTCATACTCGCAAATTTTGACTTACCGTTTGAATTAATTAAAATCAGTTGATATGTCAGTTTCGAACTGATATGCGTGACAACGTATTCAGTTAATCAGCACAAGCTCTCATATTAATTATGGCTTCCATTAAAGCCGTTACCTCGCCAAACAGATATTGTAAGCGAGATACATACATAATACACACACACACACGCACATATACCAACATACTACATATATTACATATATTATATATATATGTATATATATATATGTATATATATGAACATATATAATATAATATATCTATATATTATCTATATATGTATATATATATATATGAACATATATAATATATATATATATATATATATATATATATTAGAGATTTATTATTATTATATATATATATATATATATATATATATATAACATATTCCACACACATATATGAATATATATAATATATTATATATATATATATAACGAGAAAAAGGAGGCGAGCGAGGGTAGACAGGAAGGTCGAGAGATCCAGAGAGAGAGAGAGAGAGAGAGAGACAGAGAGACAGAGAGACAGAGAGAGAGACAGAGACAGACAGAGAGACAGACAGACAGACAAACAGACATACAGATAGACAGACAAAGTAGAAAGCATAGAAATACAAAGTCTGGAAGTGGTAAAATCCTTAATGGTGAGCAGGTGAAGGGCGAGAATAGTAAAACAGGTCTATATATACATATATGTAACAGGCATGTGTCTGTGTGTGTAAACTGCGTGTGTGTATGTGTGTGTGTGTGGAGTGTATATTGTACCAAAGATAGAATAAAGTATTATAGGCGCATGCCAGTTGGACGCAGGAAATTGTGCGATCTTATATGCGTAGACAATACGTCAGTCAATGAGAAATTGACGATGCAACAAGCATGGCAGAAGAAAAGTTCCAAAAATGGACGGTATTGCGGTCTTAAAATGAAATAGCGTCCAACTGTATCAGGGGAGGTAACTTAGATACAGTGAAAGTAAGATTAAGTCACTTGGATATAATTTCAAGAATTCATACTTGTAAAAGACGGGAATTAAATGAGAAATAAATTTACATACGCCGCCACCCCACACATATTAACGCGCACTCGCAAACACTCATATATCTTTATGTGCACGTGCGTGTACTGGCGCATGCGTATATTTCCCATCTACTCCATTTAAATGCACACACACATATATGTATGTATATACATACTATATATTATATACATAGATATATACACACCTACATATATAGATATGTATATGGATATGTGTATATATACGTATGTATATAAGTATATATACTTTTACTCTTTTACTCTTTTACTTGTTTCAGTCATTTGAATGTGGCCATGCTGGAGCACCGCCTTTAATCGAGGAAATCGACCCCAGGACTTATTCTTTGTAAGCCCAGTACTTATTCTATCGGTCTTTTTTGCCGAACTGCTAAGTTACAGGGAGGCAAACACACCAGCATCAGTTGTCAAGTGATGTTGGGGAGACAAACACAGACACACAAACACACACGCACATATATATATATATATACATATACATATATACGACAGGCTTCTTTCAGTTTCCGTCTACCAAATCCACTCACAAGGCTTTGATCGACCCGAGGCTAGAGTAGAAGACACCTGCCCAAGGTGCCACGCAGTGGGACTGAACCCAGAACCATGTGGTTCGTAAGCAAGCTACTTACCATACAGCCTCTCCTGCGCCATATGTTCATATGTATATATTTATAAAATATTTTTTTGGTTTTTATTGGTATAAGCAAGCAGTATCAAAGGTATGAAAAGAAGTGTGCGAAAGAGATGATATGGAATGTATGCCTTTATATCTGAGAGGCGGTTGTCAATTTTCTTGCAGGACAGTGATTAGCGTATGTACATATTTATCCGCGCAAGAACATATGTGTGATATTTCATATCTATTGTTCAGGCCGGGCCGCTTCTTAAAAGTTTTTTTTTTCTGTATGAAATACATGTACTGTCAGTAATTCGTAAATGACAATTATTCTGAGTACAATCGGTATACATCCACACAAAACTTTTCTCTATATTATATCGTTATGGGTATTACTACATCTAACTCTTCCACTGAGTTCGGTTCACATTTTCGAAATCTTTCTCTATATAAACGGCAGTTTGTCTGTGCGTGTTTCTGTGTGTCTGTTTGCTTGTACCCTCACCCTGACCACGGCTTTCAACCGATTCTGATGAAACTTGACACACACATAGCCCAATGTCATAATTCAAAACTAACGCAGCGAAAATTTTGAAAAGTTTCCCCAGTTCTGAAAAAAATCAATAAATTCGACATGGGGTCGAGAATCAGAAACAGGAACCACAAACTGTCTAGGGGACGCAACTCCACCTTTTTTAATCTAAAAAAAAACTTACCATCATTTTTTTCCATTTTTTTGCTATTTTTTAGCTATAACTCTCTAAAAATGCTTTATAGTTATTTCCCTTACAAACCTGAGCAACGCCGGGCGATACTGCTAGTTATCTATACAATAAAAGTATTAGTATTTATATGTACGCGTATGCGTGCATGTATGTCGTATGTACTTCTCTCTCTCACTTTCACTCACTACTTACCTATCTATTTATCTCTCCATCTCTCTCTCTCTTTCTAGATATATATATGTATAGATATATATATATAGTTAATCCAAACATGAAAACACAAAGAGAAAACACAACAACGCGACGACGTGGAACAAATATAGTATTATTGGACGCTCAGGAAAGAAGGAAAGGAGGGTTTAACGTTTCGAGCGGAACACTTCGTCAGAAACATAGGAAATGGAAAGATCCAAAGAAGGGAAGACGGAGGAAAAAATTCGCCAACGGTACACACGCAATCACATTTTGAATATATATATATAAATACACATACATACATTATATGCGTGCAGGTATGTGTTTGGGTGTATGTGCGCGTTTGTGTGCGTGTGCGTGAGTGAGTGTATGTTTGTATGAACTTTACGGTATACTTTTATTCTTTTATTTGTTTGTCATTTGACTGCGGCCATACTGGAGCACTGCCTTTAGTCAAACAAATCAACCCCAGTACTTATTCACTGTAAGCCTAGTACTTATTTTATAGGTATTTTTTTGCCGAACCGCTACGTTATGGGGACGTAAACACACCAACATCGCTGGTCAAGCGATGCTGGAGGGGACCAATTAAGGAATCTTCATATTTCCTTTTTAGTCTAATGAGTTTAGTTGGCTGTAGAGGCGTGTAGATTAGTAGTTACGACCTTGCCTCCATAATCATAGGATTGTAGTTTCGATTCCTGGACGGGGCAAGTCGTTGTGTTTTAAAGCAAAATACTTCTTTTCATATTGCACCAGTCCGTTCAGAAGACAAAGATGATTAATCCTGCGACGGACCGGCCTTCCGGTCAGTGTAAAATATATTCCCCACGAAATCCGGTAAAACCTTCCTTATGAGTCTATGACTGGGGAAGAACCTTCGATCGACTTTTTCTTAGTTGAGTTGGAAACAATATGGTTCGCAAATCCATTATTATAAACTCACCGATGGCGGTGAGCTGGCAGAATCGTTAGCACACCGGGCAAAATGCTTAGAAGCATTTCGTCTGTCTGCACTTTCTGGGTTCAAATTCCACCGAGGTCGACTTTGTCTTTCATCCTTTCGGGGTCGATAAAATAAGTACCAATTGAGTACCCTGGCGTCAATGTAATCGAATTTCGGGCCTTGTGCCTATAGTAGAAAGGATTATCATAGACTTATCACACAACGATGTACACATCGGCAAACATAATAATAATAATAATAATAATAATAATAATAATAATAATAATAATAATAATAATAATAATAATAATAATAATAATTATAATAATAATAATAAATAATAGAATAAAATAAAATATAAGAAAACGATACATCTTAGTTTTAGAACCAAATTGCGTTATGTGAAGGTATGCGGTTAGGGTATTTAGTTCACGTTCATGAATTGGTGAGTTCGATACCCGGTAGAACGTTGTGTGCTTGAGCAAGACACTTTATACCCCGTTGCACCAGTCCACTCAGCTGGCAAATATGAGTTGTACTTGTATTTCAAAGGGCTAACCTCGTCACAGACTGTCTCACTGAATTTCCCTGAGGACCCCCGCTAAGGGGACGCAGTGCTCAGCCACTTGCACGTTAATTTCATGAGCAGACTGTTCCGTTGAAGGGATCGACTGGAACCCTCATCTTTGTAACCGATGGAGTACCAATTACCTTACAATATTTGTTCAGCCCTAGTTGTACAGAAAGTCCCTTGTTTCCCTCGGCATCACATATCCAATGAAACTGCGATCTGTTGGTTGCCAACCTGTAACCAGCGAAGTTACATTCTACAAGGCATTTTTGATCAGTCTTAGTTCATTATTATGGTTTTCCTAAGGCGGCGAGCTGGCAGAAACGTTAGCACGCCGGACGAAATGCTTAGCAGTATTTCGTCTGCCGTTACGTTCTGAGTTCAAATTCCGTCGAGGTCGTTTTTGCCTTTCATCCTTTCGGGATCGATAAATTAAGTACCAGTTACGCACTGGCGTCGATGTAATCTATTTAATCCCTTTGTCTGTCCTTGTTTGTCCCCTCTGTGTTTAGCCCCTTGTGGGTAGTAAAGAAATAGGTATTTCGTCTGGCGCTACGTTCTGAGTTCAAATTCCGCAGAGGTTGACTTTGCCTTTCATCTTTTCGGAGTTGATAAATTAAGTACCAGTTGCGTACTGAGGTCGATCTAAATGACTGGCCCCCTACCAAAAAAATTTCTGGCCTAGAGTAGAAAAGAATATTGTTTTTCCTCATGTCACTATCCTTGTTGCTTCTCAAAACTGGCAACACTGACACCTACATCCCTCCTCCCTCCTCCTCTCCTCCTCCTCCTCCTCCCCCTCCTCCCCCCCCCACCACCACCAACACCACCTCGTCAACAACATCATAATCGTCGTCAACGTCGTCGTCATCATAATCATTTCGTCATCATCATTAACATCATCGTCATTATCGTCATCGTCTTCAAAATGGCCGTCGTTGTCGCCGTGGTCGTTGTCGTTGTCGTTGTCGTCATTATCGCCATCGTCCTCGAAATGGCCCACGTCGTCGTCCCCATTACCATCATCATTGTCATCGTCATCATAATCACCACCACCACCAACACCACCACCACTACCACTACAATCATCGTCGTCGCCGTCACCATCATGATCATCACCATCGCAACGTGTCAAGCCGGCAACATTAGTAACCAGAAGAGTGACAACAACGGCAGCGCTAAGGAGGACTACAGCAGCAGCATAAGCAACGGCATAAGGTGCAGCAGCAGCACCACCATCAGCAGCAGCACCACCACTACCAGCAGCAGCAGCAACCTCAGCATCAGCAGCAGCAGCGTCAGCTGTAACTAAGTCATCAATATCAACAACAGCAACCGTAGCACACAACGTGGCGATAAAAGTAGTAGTAGTAGTAGTAGCAGTAGTAATATCATCATCATTAGCAGCAGCAGCAGTAGTAATAGTATTAGTAGTATCATCATCCTTAGCAGCAGCAGCAGCAGCAGCAGCAGCAGTAGTAGTAGTAGTAGTAGTAGTAGTAGTAGTAGTAGTAGTAGTAGTAATATCATCATCATTAGCAGCAGCAGCAGCAGCAGTAGTAATAGTATTAGTAGTATCATCATCCTTAGCAGCAGCAGCAGCAGCAGCAGCAGTAGTAGTAGTAGTAGTAGTAGTAGTAGTAGTAGTAGTAGTGGCAGTAGTAATATCATCATCATTAGCAGCAGCAGCAGCAGTAGTAATAGTATTAGTAGTATCATCATCCTTAGCAGCAGCAGCAGCAGCAGCAGCAGCAGTAGTAGTAGTAGTAGTAGTAGTAGTAGGGACAACGGCAGCAGCAACGGTTGAAACAGCAGCAACGACAGCAACTACAAAAGCTCTGACACTAAGCAACAACAACGGCAGCAGTAGCAACAGCAGCAGCAATTACGATTATAGATACAGCAGCATCAATAGTTATTAGCCTTAGCGATAATACAGCAACGGCATATATATATATATGCCCAACAGCAGCAGTAACAGCAGCTGCTGTGCCGCAGCAGGAGAGTAGCATCAGATGTAGCAGTGGCAGAGACAGCAGCAGTAAAAAGCACCAACAGCATCACCAGTTGTGGAAACAGTAACACTAGTGGATACCATAGTAGTAGTAGTAGTAGTAGTAGTAATAGTAGTAGTAGTAGTAGTAGTAGTAGTAGTAGTAGTAGTAGTAGTAGTAGTAGTAGTAGTAGTAGTAGTGGTGGTGGTGGTGGTAGTAGAGTAGTAGTAGTAGTAGTAGTAGTAAGTGGTTGAAATGATGTTAGTGATGGTGGTAGTAGTAGTAATAGTTGTAGTGTAGTGGTGGTGGTGGTGGTGGTGGTGGTGGTGACGGTATTGGGCGTATTCGTGATGGTGATCGTAGTGTTGGAGTGGTGGTTGTGGTGATGGTTGTACTAGTAGTGGTGGTGGTGGTGGTGGTGGTGGTGGTGGTGGTGGTGGTTGTGGTGGTGGTACTGGAAGTGGTAGTCGTCGTGGTCGTAATCGTGGTGTTGCAGCGGCGGTAGTGGTGGTGGTGTCGGTATTATTATTATTATTATTAGTAGTAGTAGTAGTAGTAGTAGTAGTAGTAGTAGTAGTAGTAGTAGTAGTAGTAGTAGCAGCAGCAGCTAGTTGCAGCAGCGGCAGCAATGCTGCAGATATCACGGGTGCTTTCTTCTCACGTGATGGCAAATAATGCATCAGACGTGCAAGTAAGTAAGAAGCCGGTGCTACCAGCTGTTACTGCACAAACTCACACATTTATGTAGATATATATGACTGCGCACGCGCGTGTGTGTATGTGTGTGTTCGTGCGTGTGAGACGCTGTAGGTGTACCTGTCTTGTATCTTTGTGTACGTATCTACATATGTTTCCTGATTGCCTGTATATGTGTTTGTATGTGTCTGTGTCTATGCGTCTCTTAGTGTTTGATTTGGCCATCAGCTGATCATGTTCGATATTCCATATGTCGTGGCATGATTTCATTTGTGTTACAAAAATTAGCTGTCTGCGAGACATTGATGAGGTGTCTCTGTGTGTTTGCAGGGAGAAAAAAAAGCTACATATATATATAAGTTAGCTGATGATATACGATGATATACGAGATGGCCACGACTGGATTGCGTTCGATTATTGCTGCCCTGGTTTAGGCCTTACAACAAATTGGATGTTGCTATTCGGACATCTGTGCGCGCGCGTACGTACGTAAGTGTGTGTGTGTTTGTGCGTGTGTGGGGGAGTGTATGCGCGCGCATGTAGGTGTATAAATGTATGAATATATACATATATATCCTCATACATATGCGTATGCATATTTATACACATATACACATAAATTTCTCTCTCTGTATCTCTCTCTCTCTCTATTTATATATATATATATACATACGCGCATGCACACATACAGACATATATATATAAATTTATCTATCTATCTATCTATCATCTATCTATCTATATATCTATCTATCTATCTATACGAATATATATATATATATAATATATATATTATATATATATATATATAATATATATATATATATATATATATATATATATATATATATGCATTTAGTCTATATAACGTACATACATATATATATACGATATCGAATTGAATTGGGTAGAGAAGACAGATATGTTTATTACATCACAAGTTATCATTATACTCAGAACTTCTCGCCGGGCTGTGCCTGGACTTTACTCATATCCTTATTTTAATTAGTTTTGTGCCGGTTTCTGTAATATATTCTTTTACTTGTTTCAGTCATTTGACTGCAGCCATGCTGGAGTACCATCTTTAGTGGAACAAACCGACTACAAAACTTATTCTTTGTAAGCCTAGTCCTCATTCTATCGGTTTCTTTTGCCGAACCGCTAAGTTACGGGGACTTAAACACACCAACATCGGTTGTCAAGTGATGTTGGGGGTGGAGACATACATATACATATATATGTTACGATTATGTATTGCTACTGTTTATATCTCGCTCAGACATTAATATAGCGTATATATATATATATATATATATATATATATATATATATATATATATATATATATATATAAGCAATAAAGGGTTTAGCAACGAATTGCCTTACCACATACCGAATTTAGAAATAGCAGTCAAAGGGTTTTAGCTATTTCTTCTACTAAAAAGGAGATCTCAGTAAAAACAGCAATTTGAAGGCAGACACAAACGGGTAAGAGAGAATGAATTGACGGCAATCTATCATACATTTTTAAGTTATCTACGGACGTACGTTTCGAAATCAAGTTTTTAGGAAAGCATAAGAATTAAATATTAAATATTAAATAATTCTATCTACCGAAACTTCTTTTCTCTCAGCGTAGAATACTATAATCATAAATGATTGTATATTGAATTTTGAGACACTAGAAGGCACCAACTCAACTCAGGATCAGAGCGAGCTAGAATCCGCAACTAGTATCACCGAATTCAATTTGTGAATGAAACGATTGTGTCACCAGCCCCTTCCCACCCGCGTGTAGCCAAAACAAGATGCTGTGGTCATCTACTGAGATAAAATATGGTTATCCGTAATAATGAAGGGTGAAATTAATTAATTTGGAATAATTATCAATTACACCAAGTAGTCTTCGGCATGTAAAAGCCTCATTCGAGGAAAATTTAGTAATACTAAGCAATAAAGGGTTTAGCAGCGAATGCCTTACCACATACCGATTTAGAAATAGCAGTCAAGGGTTTTAGCTATTTCTTCTACTAAAAAGGAGATCTCAGTAAAAACAGCAATTTGAGGCAGACACAAACAGGTAAGAGAGAATGAATTGACGGCAATCTATCATACATTTTTAAGTTATCTACGGACGTACGTTTCGAAATCAAGTTTTTAGGAAAGCATAAGAATTAAATATTAAATATTAAATAATTCTATCTACCGAAAACTTTTTCTCTTCAGCGTAGAATACTATAATCATAATAATGATATATATATTGAATTTTGAGACACTATATAATTAAATCCAAAGTAATGTAAGAATTGCCACGTTGTTTACATTACCATCACATATGTATAAATTATTTTCGCATCCTAACCGATGCATCTATTTATATTCACATTCTGAAGAGATTTACCTAAACCAGTAAATCGAAACGATCGTAAATGCCACCCTCATCTCTGCTTCTTTCTTCTTTGTTATCTATTTAATTAAAGACATACCAGCGAAAACCACGAGTTTCCCATTGTTATTATATCCATTTTCTTCTTCTCTCTCCCTATACACACACACACACATACACACACACACACACACATACACACACACACACACACATATATATACGACGGGCTTCTTACACATTATTTACATTATTTATATTTGACGGATATTTGTCCTCATCAAACAAGATGAGGATATATATCCGTCAAATGTAAATAATGTAGATAATGTAGATAATGTACCTAATTCTCCATCTCTTAAATATAGAACTGTATTGTCTAATTGGTACGGAGCCGACATTAGGATTCAATGGAGACATATAGAGAAACTCCATCGAAAACTACCTCGTCTTTCAAACCATCTAACTTTCCTGTGTAGATGTAGAGACTCAAAGTTAATACAACCTGGCTTGAATATAACGACACCAGTGGATTCATATAAAGCTAGAAGAGTAGCGGAAAGAGCAGGACATGCCCTCATTCGTGGTAGTGGTGGTGTTGGTATTATTAGAGGATCCATTACAACCGTTGGGAAAAAAACATCAACTAAATAACGAAATCAAAGAGAGGTTATCTTCATTACTTAGGAAAATAACCAGAGATGATAATAGGAACAGAATCCAACAAGATCGAGAAAAGTCGTACATGAAAGAACTTGAAATGGTGAAGACATGCTAGATTAAGGAGTTTATAAAACTCAAAGGTCAGAGAACGAAGACTGAAGTCCGTTACTCACCTATGAAAGCGGTAATTAATGTAAGTAGCGGACATCTAGAAAGTTCTGAAGAAACAAACAAGATGAGGACAAATATCCGTCAAATGTAAATAATGTAAATAATGTACATAATTCCTCACCTCTTAAATATAAAACTGGTCTTCTTTCAGTTTCCGTCTACCAAATCCACTCACAAGGCTTTGGCCGGCCCGAGGCTATAGTAGAAGACACTTGACCTAAGGTGCCACGCAGTGGGACTGAACTTGAAACCCTGTGGCTGGGAAGAAAGTTACTTACACAAACGCCACGCATTTCTTGTGCACGTCCTCAAGTTCGTTTTTTTTCATTTTTCCTTGTTTTTATTCGTTCATTTGAACTGTTTGCTAATTTGAATTGACTATATCTATGCATCTACCTATCTATCTGCCTGTCTGTCTATCTGTCTGTCTGTCTATTAATGCTTATATACATATATAAAAAATATATATAGTACCTACACTCACATTTATGTCTGTATATATGTATATTATTATTCAGTTTATTTCAAGATTTCTTGCCAATAGAGAAAGAATCGGTTTCTAACCTAGATTCAAAGCTCCTTCATTGGAATTTCAACATGAACGACAGGGTATTTTTGTATGTATGTATGTATGTGTATGTATGCATGCATGTCATTATTCGGTTTATTTCAAGATTTCTTGTCATTAGAGAAAGAACAGGTTTCTAACCTAGATTCAAGGCTCCTTCATTAGAATTTCAACATCAACAACAGGGTATTTTTGTTTGTATGTATGTGTGTACGTATGTATGCATATGTGCAGATTTAATGTTTTGTATGTATTCTCATGCATTATAGTTGCTTATATATACATATATATATCTATATATATATATATCTATATATATATATATATATATATATATTATATATATATATATATATATATAATATATCTAGATATATATATATATATTGGCCTGCTCGCTTAGCCAGCGGGGTGGCGTCATTCGAAGGCTAAAACATGCGAACGCATTGTGACCAGCGATGTGTAGCAACATCTGATGGTCTGGTCGGCCACGTGATCACGTGATATATATATATATATATTATATATATATATATATATATATATAATATATATTTAAATGATAAACTTCTCGAAAGTTTTACAGATTTTTAGAGCTCCACTGATGAATTGGATCTGTAATCTTCGAATTATCTTTCTTCTTTCTGGTCTTGAGAAGCATAACTTTTTCAAGATTGGTATTTAGGTAGTGTGTTACATATCCCAAAGCCCCAATAATTATAGGTATAAACCTGAACTTGTAATCTGGACAGAGTAACTGAAGAATTCTCAATAGTACAGCATAGCCGTTGTTTTTTTCACTGACCTTCAGGCCTATGTTTAACATCTGCAGCGTAGCTGTTTCCACAACTGTGCATAGTTTCTCTTCTCCATCCCAAATCATTATATCAGGTCTGTTGTGCTTACACTTTATTAAGCTCTTCACTGGTATGTATGTACGTATGTATGTATGTATGTATGTATGTATGTATGTATTATGTATGTATGTATGTACGTATCAGGTTGTTAAGAAAGTCTTGTCACAATTTTTACATGATCACTTTGAGGCTGCTTTCTCAAAACTTACATCAATTTTTCCATTGTAGTGCCTTTGTCTTTATTTAATCACCGTGAAGATTAAATTGTCATTGTCCAGATTCCTCGGGAAAAGTTTTGCCACTAAATATGTAAGCGTTGCTTCATCCTACCTTCTCTCTTGACCTTATTCCATTTGACTGCCATCATTACAGATCGGTGTAATATTCTTTGGAGGGAAAACAATTTATTAATTGTGAAGAGGTTAAAAATGATTTACAGTGTTCCTTCGCTTCGAGGGATCAACATGTAATAGATGGGATTAAGCTATCAATAATGAAAGGGAAATATTGATTTCAAATTTTGGCACAAGGCCAGCAATTTCATGAGCGATGGGTTAAGTTGATTACATCGTCGTTAGTGTTTAACTAGTACTTCGTTTATCGACCCCGAAAGGATGAAAGACAAAGTCAACAACGGCGGCATTTGAACTCAGAACGTAAAGTCCGAAGTGATGCGGGCAAGCATTTTTTCTAACGCGGTAACAATTCTGCTAGTTCTCCGCCATATGAGGGTTGGGAGGGAATATTGATTAACTAACTCAATTAAGACTAAAGAAGCATTTGTTTCTTTCTCTTCTTGTATACGTGGGACCTCCGTTTGTCACCCTACTGTTTGACAACTTGACAACCTGTATTAATCGGTTAGTTTGTTTACGTCCCTGTAAGTAGCAGTTCACTAAAAGAGAACAATAAAATAACTAAGTGACTTTACATAAATGATTACTTCTTTTTCTTCACTCCGTCGGTTACAACGACGAGGGTTCCGGTTGATCCGAATCAACGGAACAGCCTGCTCGTGAAATTAACGTGTAAGTGGCTGAGCACTCCACAGACACGTGTACCCTAAACGTAGTTCTCGGGGATATTCAGCGTGACACAGAGAGTGACAAGGCCGGCCCTTGAAAATACAGGTACAACAGAAACAGGAAGTAAGAGTGAGAGAAAGTTGTGGTGAAAAGAGTAGGCAGGGATCACCAGCATTCCCTGCCGGAGACTCGTGGAGCTTTAGGTGTTTTCGCTCAATAAACACTCACAACGCCCGGTCTGGGAATCGAAACCGCGATCCTATGACCGCGAGTCCGCTGCCCTAACCACTGGGCCATTGCGCATCCACAAATGATTACTAGGATCGGTTTATTCGACTAAATTCTTAAGGGTGAAACACCATCATGGCTGCAGTCCAGTAACTGAAGCAAGCAAAAGAATAATAATGCAATGACTACAGTAACACATACTAATTAAATCTAGATTTAGTTTTGTATAATTAAGTGTTCACATTGGTCAGAAAACACCACCTGTCTTAATTAAGACCCCTACAGTCCTCATTAAGCACCCCCCCCCCATTTCATTTTTGAGAACTTCAGTTTATTCAAGAAGGATTCTATCTCACGTGAGATAGGTTACCGTAATAGGAAATGGAGTCTTCCACAGCAGACGACACCATCTCTTCATTTGAAAACACCCCCTCCCCCATGCTGTTCGTTGACTTTTTCGGTTGTTTTGTTTGGGCTTTCTTCAATGTTTTCGAAACCATCAGCCGATTCTCGCGGCGAGCTGGCAGAAACGTTAGCACACCGGGCGAAATGCTTTGCGGTATTTCGTCCGCCACTTTATTCTAAGTTCAAATTCTGCCGAGGTCGACTTTGCCTTTCATCCTTTCGAAGTCGATAAATTAAGTATCAGTTAGGTGCTGGGGTCTATTTATTCAACTGAACCCCTCCCCCAAAATTTCGGGCCTTTTGCCCAGAGTAGAAAAGAATCGTTAGCACGCCGGGCGAAATGCTTTGCGGTATTTCGTCCGCCACTTTATTCAAATTCCGCCGAGGTCGACTTTGCCTTTCATCCTTTCGGGGTCGATAAATTAAGTACCAGTTACGCACTGGGGTCGATGTAATCGACTTAGTCAGTTTGTCTGTTCTTGTTTGTCCCCTCTGTGTTTAGCCCCTTGTGGGTAGTAAAGAAATAGATTCTCTTCGGACAAAACCTAGTTTACATCCTCCTAAGTGGATGGAACGATACCACTGTGGGTGAGTTCTTCGTGATTCTTTAGTTCCTGTTGAACTTGATTATCATTATTTCATTCTTCCTGAGTGTTAAACTAATACACATGCTTGTTGTTCCTTCATCTTTTGTTTTCTGTAAATTATCACACACACACACATACCCCCACACACACACACACAAACAAACACACATATATATATATTATATATATATTATATATATATATATATATATATATACTACAAAATTAGAGAATGGAGAAACATACTTAAATCAATAAAACATCAACTATCCGATGATACCCAATCAATACTTTAATACACCATTACATATGAGTAAAGGCTTATACAAAATCAGATATACAGTAATAGTAAAAGATAAAGAGATATAAGTAAAAAATTTCAAATATAATATGCAATTAAATCAAAACTGACAGCTGTTTCGGCAGTGAGGGCAGTCATACCTCATTTAACCTATAAGCCATAAAGGCAGGTATAAATGAGGCATTAACAAGGATGCCCCACGGCCTCTTCAGAGAATTAATTAAATTTGTTATAATTGTGAAAATATTATATAAAATCCATATATAAATATAAAAATATAAAAATGTAATTTTGTAGTAT
>NW_021833297.1:0-7500 GCF_006345805.1 Octopus sinensis
TCACGAACAGTAATGATTCTAGATATCTCCCACTCTCTTGCTGTGAATGTTATTGTTTATATTGAAATATCAGCGCATTTTTCTTGTTATTTTGAATGTTTCGTTTATATTAAAATATTAACTCCGTTTCCGTATCGTTTCTATTAAAATTACACTTGACGATCTTTTTTTGTTGTTATATGTAGAATTATTCGGAATATGGTTTGATGGAGTTTCGTAATAGGGCTGATATATTTACCAAAGTCCCCACAGAGTTATTGAAATCTTGCGGTAATTGTTTTGAACTAGGTTGTTGACGTGTTCGCTTATGACAGCGAACTTGTAGAATTGCTATTTTTGTGGTTCTTCTCCCTGTTGACGACTTTGCACTTGTAATGGTATATCAGCCATATTTGTTTGTACTGTTTCTTTGCTTGTTCGTACTTATCTGTGTATTCCATTGCCTCCCATTGTTGTAGCCTTCGAATGATGCCACCATGCTGGCTAGGTGAGCAAGCCAACATTGGCCCCTGAACGATATGCCAGTCTATGGTAGGGTTACGTATTTAGGGATGAATGGACTGGGGCAAATCAAGAACACAACGCATTATCTTCAGTCTGGGAAACGAACACACAGTCCAGATGCAAGAGCCTAAAACTACGTCACGTGCTTTCACAGTTGTGTGGTAAGAAACTTGCTTCTCAATCACATGGTGTCGGATTCATTCCCACAGCGTGGCACATTGGGGTAGTGTCTTCTACAATAGCTACACAACACACACACACAAACACACTCATATAATATATATATATATATATATATATATAATTATATATATATATATATACATACATAGATATTACCATATAAATATATTTGGATATACACATATATATACAAATAGATATATATATACATATATACATTATATAGAATATAATATATATATATATATATACATGCATACATACATACATATACATATATATATGTATATATATATGTATATACATTATATATATACATATATATATACATACATATACATATATATATATATATACATATACACATATATATATATATCATATACATGTATATATATATATATATATATATATATATATATATATATAATAATATATATACAAACACCTACATACATATATTAATAAAGTAAGGATAAAATTCACGTTAATGATAATTATCAGATAGTCAGCATGAAAATAAGCAATTTATATATCAAATTAATAATTATATATATATAATTATATTAAGGGAGAAAATGGAAACATAACTTATCTCCTCCATATTGAATTAATGCCTAAAACATTACGAATCTACCGAGAAAAACTCCATAAATAAATGCGATTAAAAGCGGGCTTGTGAGAAGATTTTTAAAAAGACTCCACAAGTAATGTTTCGACTTTCTCTTCTTAATATAATTATATATATGTGTGTGCGTGTTTATGTGTGTGTGCGTTTGGTGTGTTGTGCGTGTGTGATTGTATATATAATATTTTATAATATATATATATATTATATATATATATAATATATATATTTTATGATTATAGTATTCTACGCTGAAGAGAAAGAAGTTTCGGTAGATAGAATTATTTAATATTAATATTTAATTCATGCTTTCCTAAAAACTTGATTCGAAACGTACGTCCGTGGATAACTAAAAAAATGTATGATAGATTGCAGTCAATTCATTCTCTCTTACCTGTTTGTGTCTGCCTTCCAATGCTGTTTTTACTGAGATCTCCCTTTTTAGTAGAAGAAATAAAAAACTATAACCCTTTGACTGCTATTTCTAAATTCGGTATGTGGTAAGGCAAAACTCGTGCTAAACCCTTATTGCTTAGTATTACTTAAATTTTCCTCGAATGAGGCTTTTACATGCCGAAGACTACTTGGTGTAATTGATAATTTTTCCAAAATAATTAATTTCACCCTTCATTATTACGGATAACCATATTTTATCTCAGTAGATGACCACAGCATCTTGTTTTGGCTACACGCGGGTGGGAAGGGGCTGTTGACACAATGTTTCATTCACAAATTGAATTCGGTGATACCAGTTGCGGATTCTAGCTCGCTCTGATACTGAGTTGAGTTGGTGCCTTCTGGTATCTCAAAATTCAATATATAATCATTTATGATTATAGTATCTACGCTGAAGAGAAAAGAAGTTTCGGTAAGATAGAATTATTTAATATTAATATTTAATTCTTATGCTTTCCTAAAAACTTGATTTCGAAACGTACGTCCGTGGATAACTAAAAAAATGTATGATAGATTGCAGTCAATTCATTCTCTCTTACCTGTTTGTGTCTGCCTTCCAAATGCTGTTTTTACTGAGATCTCCCTTTTTAGTAGAAGAAATAGCTATAACCCTTTGACTGCTATTTCTAAATTCGGTATGTGGTAAGGCAACTCGTTGCTAAACCCTTATTGCTTAGTATTACTTAAATTTTCCTCGGATGAGGCTTTTACATGCCGAAGACTACTTGGTGTAATTGATAATTTTCCAAATTAATTAATTTCACCCTTCATTATACGGGATAACCATATTTTATCTCAGTAGATGACCACAGCATCTTGTTTTGGCTACACGCGGGTGGGAAGGGGCTGTTGACACAATCGTTTCATTCACAAATTGAATTCGGTGATACAGTTGCGGATTCTAGCTCGCTCTGATACTGAGTTGAGTTGGTGCCTTCTGGTATCTCAAAATTCAATATATAATCATTATGATTATAGTATTCTACGCTGAAGAGAAAAGAAGTTTCGGTAAGATAGAATTATTTAATATTTAATATTTAATTCTTATGCTTTCCTAAAAACTTGATTTCGAAACGTACGTCCGTGGATAACTAAAAAATGTATGATAGATTGCAGTCAATTCATCTCTCTTACCTGTTTGTGTCTGCCTTCCAAATGCTGTTTTTACTGAGATCTCCCTTTTTAGTAGAAGAAATAGCTATAACCCTTGACTGCTATTTCTAAATTCGGTATGTGGTAAGGCAACTCGTTGCTAAACCCTTATTGCTTAGTATTACTTAAATTTTCCTCGAATGAGGCTTTTACATGCCGAAGACTACTTGGTGTAATTGATAATTTTCCAATTAATTAATTTCACCCTTCATTATTACGGATAACCATATTTTATCTCAGTAGATGACCACAGCATTGTTTTGGCTACACGCGGGTGGGAAGGGGCTGTTGACACAATCGTTTCATTCACAAATTGAATTCGGTGATACCAGTTGCGGATTCTAGCTCGCTCTGATACTGAGTTGAGTTGGTGCCTTCTGGTATCTCAAAATTCATATATAATCATTTATGATTATTATTCTACGCTGAAGAGAAAAGAAGTTTCGGTAAGATAGAATTATTAATATTTAATATTTAATTCTTATGCTTTTAAAAAACTTGATTTCGAAACGTACGTCCGTGGAAACTAAAAAAATGTATGATAGATTGCAGTCAATTCATTCTCTCTTACCTGTTTGTGTCTGCCTTCCAAATGCTGTTTTTACTGAGATCTCCCTTTTTAGTAGAAGAAATAGCTATAACCCTTTGACTGCTATTTCTAAATCGGTATGTGGTAAGGCAACTCGTTGCTAAACCCTTATGCTTAGTATTACTTAAATTTTCCTCGGATGAGGCTTTTACATGCCGAAGACTACTTGGTGTAATTGATAATTTTTCCAAATTAATTAATTTCACCCTTCATTATTACGGATAACCATATTTTATCTCAGTAGATGACCACAGCATCTTGTTTTGGCTACACGCGGGTGGGAAGGGGCTGTTGACACAATCGTTTCATTCACAAATTGAATTCGGTGATACCAGTTGCGGATTCTAGCTCGCTCTGATACTGAGTTGAGTTGGTGCCTTCTGGTATCTCAAAATTCAATATATAATCATTTATGATTATAGTATTCTACGCTGAGAGAGAAAGAAGTTTCGGTAAGATAGAATTATTTAATATTTAATATTTAATTCTTATGCTTTCCTAAAAACTTGATTTCGAAACGTACGTCCGTGGATAACTAAAAAAATGTATGATAGATTGCAGTCAATTCATTCTCTCTTACCTGTTTGTGTCTGCCTTCCAAATGCTGTTTTTACTGAGATCTCCCTTTTAGTAGAAGAAATAGCTATAACCCTTTGACTGCTATTTCTAAATTCGGTATGTGGTAAGGCAAATCGTTGCTAAACCCTTATTGCTTAGTATACTTATATATATATATATATATATATATATATATATATATATATATATATATATATATAATTATATACCTAATATATATAGTATGTGAGTATGTATGTATACATACATACATACAGACATAAATATATATAATATATATATATATATAATATATAAAGCAGGTCATCCGTTAAGTTCTGTCCGATTTTACCTTTTTAAAATTGAATGAAATTTAATAGTATTTTTGCTAATGGAATTAAAATTATTTTTATGCATTTGTGTATATTTAAATTCATTAAATATTATTTTAAAGAATAATAGAATTAAAATTTCCTTGATTAAAACCCTTTCTAACATAGAAGTATCCAAAGATCATTTGAGACACACAATGCTTTATGAGTACAAAAAAGGAAACTCTGCAGCCAAAGCGACTCGATGCATACACCCAGTTTATGGGAAAGAATGTTTGAATGAAAGAACTTGCAGAAGATGGTTTGCAAAATTCAGAAGTGGAGATTTCAGCCTTGAAGATGAAAATCGAACAGGACGTCAAGTTGAGTTTGATAATAAGCTCCTTGAAGCATTATTTGAAGAAAATCCTGCATTATCAGTTGAAGAATTGGCAATAAAGCTTAGTTCAAACCATATAACTGTTTATCGTCATCTTCAACGACTTGGAAAGGTTCCTAAGCTTGGAAAATAGGTGCCTCATGAATTGTCCGAAAGCAACCCCAAATCCCGAGCTGACATCTATTCTCTCCATTCTCGCGAACTCATTTCACCCTTTTTGAATAGACTCGTGACAGGTGACGAAAAATGGATCTTCTAACGAAATGTTAAACGTCGTAAAGAGTGGCTTGGTAAAAGGGAAAAAGCTCAACCACAACCGAGAATGGAACTTCATGGAAAAAAGGTTCTTCTCTCTATCTGGTGGGGTTGCAAAGGAGAAATTCACTTTGAATTGTTACCACCTAACGCAACAATCAATACTCAAGTCTACTGTCCGCAATTAGAGCGTTTGAACCAAGCTTTGAAGAAAAAAAAACACGCTTTAGGATTGATGTTTCATTAGGACAATGCGCGACTCGACACTGCAAAGATCACATCACAGAAAATCGAAGAACTTGGTTGGAAAAAAATTCCTCATCCACCTTATTCTCCCGACCTTGCTCCTTCAGACTAACATTTGTTTCGTAGTTTACAGAATCATTTCGCAAACCAGGAGGAGGTCGAACCTGACATTTCAGAGTTCTTCGTTTTAAAACCAAAAGCGTTTTACATTGATGGGATTAAAAAACTTGTAAATAGTTGGAAGGAAGTCATAGATAATCAGGGAAAGTACATTGATAATCAAATTTCAATTAAATATAACGTTTGATCTTTTGATTTCTTTATTCAAAATTCGTACAGATCTTATGAGATGACCTGATATATATATATATATATATAATATATGTGTGTGTGTGTGTGTGTGTGTGTGTGTGTGGTGGTGTATGTATGCATGTATATCAAGCAAGAGAGAAAAAATATAGACAGAGAGAGAGGAGACTGAGAAAGAGAGAGAGACAGGGAGACAGAAATATATATACGTATTAATACATATATACATACATTCCTATATATATACACACACACGCGCACGCACACACACACACCACACACACACACACACACACACACACATATATATATATATATATGTATATATATGTATGTATACACACTAATATTATTGCATCGTAAGATTAGGCGGCGAGTTGACAGAAACGTTAGCACGTCGGGCGAAATGTTTAGCAGTATTTCGTCTGCTGCTACCTTCTGAGTTCAAATTCCGCTGAATTCGACTTTGCCTTTCATACTTTCGGAGTCGATTAAATGAGTACCAGTTACGTACTGGGGTCGATATAATCGACTTAATCCGCTTGTCTGTCCTTGTTTGTCCTCTCTGTGTTTAGCCCCTTGTGGGTAGTAAAGAAATAGAAATAGGTATTTCGTCTGCCGCTACCTTCTGAGCTCAAATTCTGCTGAGGTCGACTTTGCCTTTCATCTTTTCCGATTCGATAAAATAAATAGCAGTTGAACACTAAGCTCGATGCAACCGACTTAACCCCCCCCCGAAACTGTTTTCCTTCTGATAAAACTTAAAACCATTATTAGATCGTAAGATCCATGCGTTTCTGCATCTTTTCGCATCATTTACTACGTACAACAAAATTGCCTTTCCCACGCCGATAAAAAAAAATTCGTACTTTTCTTTAAACAGCAAACGGTTCGCTGTTAAAGGTGCGAATAATACAGAAATTCATGCATCCTACACTCCAATAATTTGTTTCAGAGCCCAATATAATAACACATCGTCTAGGAACAGAATTTCTCCTCGGGAATATTCACGCATCGACAGGTCTTCGCACGTCCGCGTGTACGATAACGTTTTAAATATTATAACTCTACAAAAATATATGTTATTGTACACTGCTGGGGTGACTTCACCTATCTATCCATCTATCTATCTATCTATCTATCTATCTATCTATCTATCTATCTATCTATCTATCTATCTATCTATCTATCTATCATCTATCTATCTATCTATTTATCTATCTATCATCTATCTATCTATCTATCTATCTATCTATCTATCTATCTATCTATCTATCATCTATCTATCTATCTATCTATCTATCTATCTATCTAACTATCTATCAGTCTCTCTATCTATCTGTCTATTTATCTATCTGTCTGTCTGTCTATCTGTTTATCAATCTATCTGTCTATCTGCCTATCTGTCTGTCTATCTATCTATCGATCGATCGATCTATCTATATGTCTGTGTATCTGTCTGTTTGTCTGTCTGTCTGTCTGCTTGCCTGCCTGTCTGTCTGTCTTCCTGTCTGACTGTCTACCTGTCTACCTGTCTACCTGTCTGTCTATCTGCCTGTCAGTCAGTCAGTCTCACTGCATCTCTATCAATCCATCTATACATGTATGTATTTATAAATGTATGTATGTATGTACGTATGTCTTTATGCATGCAAGTATTTGTGTGTTTGTACGTTTGTATGTATGCACGTATGTATGCATTTATGCATGAATGTATATATAACTATATGTTTGTGCCTGTGTACATATGCGTCAGCCAATCTATGGAATAATATAAACTTCAACAATGCATAGTGTTACGTATTGAATGGATACAGACGTAGATTAAAGCGAAGAAAAGAGAAAGAGATAGCGGAGGTTGTCTATTGTTGATAAAGAGCATTGTTGAAAAGCCGATGGGCAAACATTA
>NW_021833297.1:12500-27500 GCF_006345805.1 Octopus sinensis
AACGATGGTAATTTTTTTTTAATCGTAGACTCATCGTAGACGCGCGCTAATACCCCGAAGGGCTCGATATGAATCACAACTATAAGATACCCGGTTTTGGTTAAACTGCACCGCAAAATGTGGGGGTAGTTAGGAATCTAAATCGTAGGAGACAGACACACAACTTGACTTTTATATATAAAGATATACATTATATCCTTATATACATTTATATCCTTATATAGATTATTTCCTTATATACATTTATCATATCCTTCACTCACTTCACTTCCCCCCCCCCCTCTAGTCGTGCAAAACAGTTCATCATTTCTCTGCCTCAAATATCATTGTATTTCATATCTCAATCCTTCCTCTCTAGAAATGTTTTGGTCGGAACAGACTAGATACATCAAATGCTCAGATACTGAAAATACTCCAGTTTCCTTCCTTTCCCTCTTTCTTTCTTTCTTTCTTTCTTTCTTTCTTTCTTTTTCTTTTTCTTTCTTCTTCTTTCTCTTTCTTTTTCTTTCTTTTTCTTTTTCTTTCTTTCTGTCTTTCTCTCTTTCTTTCCTCATATCTTTTCTATTTCTTTCTTTCTATTTGTGTGTTGGTGGTGTGTCACCAGATATTTGAGAAATGAATCCGGTTCTAGCAAGAGACCTCAATTTCATCGAATGTGCTTCGAGCTATGTTCTATTGTCTAAAATTTCATTGGGCAAACAGCCAGACATAATTATAGATCATACTCGTCGTTGTGGTCGACGTTGTTGTTGTAGAAGCTCCCCTTATTCTTCTTCTTCTTCTTCTTCTCTTCTTCATTATTATTATTATTATTATTATTATTATTATTATTATTATTTTATTTTTCATCTTTTTCTCCTTCTTCTCTTCTTCTTCTTCTTCATCTCTCTTCTTCCTCTTCATCTTTCTTCTCTTCTTCCCTACTTCTTTTTCTTTCTTCTTCTTCTCTTCTTCTTCTACTTGTTCTTCTACTTGTTTTCTTTTTTTCTCATCTTCTTTGGTTCAAATCTTCTTTCTTCTCCTTCTTCGTCTCTTCTTACTTCTTTTCTTCTTCTTCTTCTCCTTCTTCTTCTTCTTATTCCTTGCGGTATTGAATTCCGTCTCTTTGAGTCGGAGTACAAATCCCGCCACTGTATACTTTGCATTTCACCCGTTCGGGGGAGTGGGGTGGCGATGAAGTGGAGGATCATCATCAACGCTTCCACTACCATCACCACCACAACCACCACCACCACCAACAACACCACTACCACGTAAAACATCTCCAAAGCTACTGCTATCGAGGCCGATTTCACTATGGCTACTGAGTCTATTACCGCCAAAGGCACCAGCTGCATTTGCTAAGATAATAAGGACGGTTGTAGTAGGGTGGCTGTAAATTCCACAAAAAAACCATGACAAACCGGCGTTACAAAAAGAGCTGCGAGAAGAAAGGAAACACGTCCAGAAGAAAGGTAAGTCGCTCTGGCCGAGCCATTGTAGGTCATGCGAGAAAGTAACATATTCAAACTAATTTGCCAATACCTATGTACAAAGATGTTAAGAATAGAGAATCTGGTGTATATAAAGACAGGAAGATATCCGGAGATTATGTGAAGCCGAAAGTCTTCCGCGACTTAAGTAGGTAATATCGAGCCTTTGGGAGTAGACTTACTACGTTTTGGGAGTATTCTAAGAGAACTTGTCTTCGTTAAAGGGTGCTGATACCAAATATGTGACTATATTAGTGTAACGAAATAATCTTGTTCTGAGATACAATTTATTCCTGATTTTGTTGGTGTATCCTCTCGTTCATTGAAATTAAGAAACTCATTCACAACCTACATAGTTAAGACAACTTTGTATCTCTTTAAAGGAATCTCTTTCTGGATACACCCTCACTCAAAGCAAAACATATACACCACAAGTTCTTTAATGCGCGTAGTGTTTAAGCAAGTTATTTCTGACTAAACATTACTTATAACATCAAATGACACAACCAAGAATATGCACTCTTACAGTGACTCCTCTCAAAAGTGATTCCGTCATCCATAAGCCGTGACATACGCAGTGACATTAACATTACCTAGTATATATATATAT
Organism: Octopus sinensis; assembly: GCF_006345805.1. NCBI lineage: Eukaryota > Metazoa > Mollusca > Cephalopoda > Octopoda > Octopodidae > Octopus > Octopus sinensis. Next base: position 14,583 of record NW_021833297.1, read on the forward strand.
ATATATATATAATATATTATATATTATATAATATAGGTCATATGGTTGCTGGCAGTTAGTTCTGCTCTTAAAAGGATTTTATCCTTTATATATATACTGTTAAGTATTTACGTGTTGAAAGAAATTATCTTTCTACTTCATATATATATTATAATATATAATAATCTATTATATTATATTATATTATATTATATTTAAAAATCTCTCAGTGAGAGTTATGCAGTAACAGCACGATAGAGTGATGGCTTGTTGCCCACTTAATGTGGTAGTCCCACGAAAGGGAAGAAGGTTACTGTGATTTAGCCCCAAGAAACGCTGTTTGAAAACTTACGGACGCAGAACGCGTCTTTCGCAGCCAACTAGAAACGGTGTTTCTTGGGGGCAAAATAAGAATATCATTTTTCTCTTTCTTTGGACTTCTACATTAAGTCAGCAACAGGCAATAATATAAACACACATACGCACACATATTATTGCTCGCAACAAATATTAGGTATAGGAGCAATAATTCTTTGGATGATACCATCCCTTAATGAGGTTAATTTAACCTCTAACATGCATTATTATTTGCATATATATATATATGTATATATATACTATGATAATATATATATATATATATATATATTATATATATTAAGTATCATATATTTAAGTATATATATATATATATATATATATATATATATATATATATATGTATGTATATGCCACACAATCTATATATACTTACATATATATATATATATATATAAGTATATAATAAGTATATATATGTGTATATATATGTGTATGTGTATGTATATATATATATATATATATATATATATAGTATATATATATGTGTTTGTGTGTATATGTATATATATATATAAGCGATAGTCTTCTTATTTACCTAAAGCTCTATTCTATTTATTCATTTACCTACTTTATCACTGATTCTTTTGACCACTCCCCTAAGAAAGACAGTTTGTGCCCTGCCTACCCCAAAAAGTCCCCCACCACCACCCCTTTAAATCTGCCTAAATGTATAAATGCCAAAACTATTCTTGACACCAAGCTTCCTGATGATTTCATTTGAATGAAACAGTTCTAGTCCGTAGAAGCTCCTTCTGTATATATATATATATATAATATATATATTATATATATATATATATATATTAACTTGATATATATATATAAAGTTAATCCAAAAGAAAAGCACAGAAAAAAAACACAGCAACGCGAGGACGTGGACAATTAAAGTATTATTTGACGCTCAGGAAAGAAGGGAAGGAGGGTTTAACGTTTCGAGCGGAGCTCTTCGTCGGAAAGAAAGGAGAAGGAAAGATCCCGAGAAGGGAAGACAGAGGAAACAAATTTTTTGCTGGTGGTGTTCAAGAGATCACATGTTGAAATATATACATATATATATATATATATAAGTATATATTGATTATGTGCATATACATGTATCTACACACACATGTGTATGCGTCTGAGTGCAGCTTGTTGCCCAAAATTTTCTTGGGGAAATTGCATCGACTGAAATCTTTTGGAAGACTGCCGAATGAGCTGCACCATCATCATCATCATCATCATCATCATCATTATGACGATAACGACTACGATGACAATAGCAACGACGATATCGATGATGATGATGATGATGATGATAGGGATGATGAGAATGACGATGATGGGGACGATGATGATGGGGAGGAGGAGTATGATGAGGATGATCACAATGATGACGATGATGATGGTGGTGTTGATTATAATTCCTATATATGGCATTTTGACATTCACTGTTTTATGTTCAATATAAATGATTTTGTTCGTTGTTTTTTTTTCTATTTTCTGTGGCGTAAATTCTTCGTGTTTCATTTACAAGGAAAGTCATGAAGAGAAGAGAAATGCAGAGGTGGAAAGAAACACAGAAATGCATAAATAATTAATTCTATGAGAATTATACATACCATACAGACGTACTGAAACGAACGCGACTAAATACAGACATGTCTTGTATGATTATATATATTTGTATACACATGCACACACATTCATCTAAATATGTCTATGAAGACAGACAAATATAGTAATATATATATAGTATATTTATACAGCATATAAGTTTATATGTATACATGTAGATATATAAGTATATACGTATAAGTATATACATATAAGTAATATGTATATATGTATATATATATATAATATATAATATAATATTATATAATATATATATATATATTATATATATATATATATAAGTATATATAAGTATATACATGCACACACATTCATCTAAATATGTCTATGAAGACAGACAATATAGTATATATATAGTATATTTATACAAGCATATAAGTATATATGTATACATGTAGATATATAAGTATATACGTATAAGTATATACATATAAGTATAATATGTATATATGTATATATATATATATATATATATATATATATATATATATATATATATATATATATATATAATCTAAGTATATATAAGTATATACATGCACACACATTCATCTAAATATGTCTATGAAGACAGACAAATATAGTATATATATAGTATATTTATACAAGCATATAAGTATATATGTATACATGTAGATATATAAGTATATACGTATAAGTATATAAGTATATACATATAAGTATATATGCATATATGTATATATATATATATATATATATAAGTATATGTGTGTGTATATTGATGGGCATATGTCTGTATACATGCATGTCTCGTGTGCATTGATGTAACAGTATTTTGATATTGTTTTTGATAATGATGAGTAAACGTGCGCATTTATTCGCATTCGTGAGTCTTATATGATGAAGTTATATACATAAACACACACATGCAAGGGCACGAAGTTTGTATGTGTACTGAGATTTCAAGTGTATGTGTGTGTGTTTATGTGCAGCTATGTGTGGCATTGTATGATTGTGTGTGTATGTATGTGTGAGTATGCTTGAATGTGAGTGTGCGTGTACGTATATGCTTACATACGTGTATATTCACATCTACAAATATACATTCTTGTCTCTCAATCTGTATCTTTATCTAATTATCTCATCAATACCATGTACACAGACAATACCCGTATGCATATATATATATATATATATATATATATATATATATATATATATTATATATATGCATATATACATATGTATATACGTATGTATATGTATGTATATATATATATGTGTATATATATATATATGTATATATATGTATATATATATATATATATATATATATATATATATATATATACATATGTATTCATATATAATATACATGAAAATATAAATATTATTAAAATAATATTAATATCCAACAAGAATAAAGCAACATATTGGTAGAATTATAAATATATACGATGACCACCCTTGCTAGCTATGCAGATGACACAAAAGTCTCCCACGCAATACAAAACCCTGAAAATATTGCGCATCTGCAACATGAGCTGGACACAATATACAGGTGGGCTGAGGACAACAACATGCAGTTTAATGCAGGTAAGTTCCAGGCCCTGCGCTACTGGCACACAAAGGTAAATGACGTGAAGACTGGATACACTGGCCCAGGAAGAATTGCAATCCCTGAGTCAAAATCAGTGCGTGACCTGGGCATTGACATGAGCAATGATGCATCTTTCCAAATGCATATTGCTAATCTGGTGATAAAATGCAGACGGCTAGCTGGATGGATTCTCCGAACTTTCAGAACAAGAGAGAAGGAGACACTGATGGTCCTATGGAAAACATTTGTCCTCAGCCGCTTGGACTACTGCTCCCAACTTTGGTCACCACACAATATAAAACAAACAGCAGAACTCGAAGCAACTCAGAGAAGCTACACAAAGAAAATCGTCTCAATGCAAAATGTCAGCTACTGGGAAAGACTGAAGGTATTAAACCTCTTCTCCCTGGAGCGGAGGCGGGAGAGATATGTAGTGATATACATCTGGAAAATCCTGGAGGGTCTTGTCCCAAACTTTGGCATTCAAAGTTACTCCAACCGCAGAACGGGGCGCCGCTGCGTGGTGCCAAGGATTCCAACATCACCATCAAAATACAGGTCCAGATACTGCAACAGCTGGGTTTCAGAGGACCACAGCTCTTAACATCCTCCCTAAATGCCTGAGAGACTTACATGGTGTGGATGTGGGTTTCTTTAAAACTAAACTGGATCTCTTCTTGTTGGGAGTCCCAGATGAACCCACCTCACGACAGGAGACACAGATGCGGGCAGCAGCATCGAACTCCCTTGTTGATCAAGTGCCACGTATCAGAGGTGGATTCACAAACTAGTGTAGCTCATTCAGCGGTGGTGCCCCAGCATGGCCGCGGCCTTCGGGCTAAAACATTTTTAAGGATTTAAGGATTTATATTTCTTTACTACCCACAAGGAGCTAAACACAGAGGGAACAAACAAGGACAGTAAAATGGATTAAGTCGATTACATCGACCCCAGTGCGTTACTGGTACTTAATTTATCAACCCTGAAAGGATGAAAGGCAAAGTCGACCTCGGCGGAATTTGAACCCAGAACGTAGCGGCAGACGAAATACGGCTACGCATTTCGCTCGGCGTGCTAGTGATTCTGCCAATAGGCGCAGGAATCGTTGTGTGGTAAGTAGCTTGCTTACCAACCACTTGGTTATGGGTTCAGTCTCACTGCGTGTCACCTTGGACAAGTGTCTTCTACTATAGTCTCGGGTCGACCGAAGCCTTGTGAGTGGTTTTGGTAGACGGAAACTGAAAGAAGTTCATCGTATATATGTGTGTATATATATGAGGAGTAACGCTGCGATGGACTAGCGTCCCGTCCAGCTGGGGAACATATACGACATTGAAACCGGGAAACGGGCGCATGAGCCCGGCTAGGCTTTAAACATATATATATATATATATATGTAGGTCCCGGGTTGAGTCGGAGTTAACCACAGTAAATAAGGTACCCAATACATAGCAGAGTAAAGTAATTTATTTTATAGAAGGAGCTTCTACAGGACTAGAACTGTTTCGTTCAGATGAATGAGCTTCCTGAAGATTTCATCTGAATGAAACAGTTCTAGTCCTGTAGAAGCTCCTTCTATAATATATATATATATATATATATATATATATATATATACGATGTCTTCTTACAGTTCCCGTCTACCAAATCCATTCAGAGGACTTTGGTCGGCAGGGGGCTATCGAAGAAGGCACTAGAATCATGTGGTTGTGAAGCAAGCCTATTGTCACACAGCTATGTCTGCATATTGGTTATACTTTTAGAGTAAGAGTGACAGTGACGTCGAAGTTTCGGCATGCTCGCCTCCGTCGTAGTAAGCCGAAACTTGGAAATCACTAACAGTCCCTTTCTTGTAAATATATATAAGAAAATTTGGGTATGTGTACGCGCGTGTGAGTGTGTGTTCAAACGAAGAAAGAGAACACTCACTATATTGTCTAGTTTTCATACAAATTTGCCTTCTGACTCAAGCGTACATTTCTCGGTGTTCGCTTATACGGGTAAGATACGGCGGATAGTTGAGAAATTCGATATAAATGAAGTTTTAAATGCATGCGACTTGACCGTTGGCTTTCTATTGGTCGTTCGTGAAACTGGTCCTCGTTAGTCTAAGGAGGTCCTGTGAGGGAAATGGTTGCAAGCTCTTGTAATAAGACAGTGATATTCTGCTACTAGAATTTTAAGAAAAGCTGCTGGCCGACATTATCTTCCTTTAATTAAGGCGGCGAGCTGGCAGAAACGTTAGCACGTCGGGCGAAATGTTTGCGGTATTTCATCTGCCGCTACGTTTTGAGTTCAAAATCCGCCGAGGTCGACTTTGCCTGTCATCCTTTCAGGGTCGATAAATTAAGTACCAGTTACGCACCGGGGTCAATATAATCGACTTAATCCGTTTGTCTGTCCTTGTTTGTCCTCTCTGTGTTTAGCCCCTTGTGGGTAGTAAAGAAACAGGTATTTCGTCTGCCGCTACGTTCTGAGTTCAAATTCCACCGAGGTCAACTTTGCCTTTCATCCTTTCGGGGTCGATTAAATAAGTAGCAGTTACGCACTAGGGTCGATATAATCGACTTAATCCGTTTGTCTGTCCTTGTTTGTCCCCTCTGTGTTAACCCCCTTGTGGGTAGTAAAGAAATAGATATTTCGTCTGTCTTTATGTTCTGAGTTCAAATTCTGCCGAGGTCGACTTTGTCTTCCATTCTTTCGGGGTCGATAAATTAAGTACCAGTTCGGGCCTTGTGCCTAGAGTAGAAAAGAATAGAAAAGAATCTTCCTTTAATTAGAGGTTGTACTTGTTATTTTACTTTCTTTTTGAGATTTGCTTGCTTTACCATCCGGGTCATTTGCTTGAAATTGTCTCCGGGTAAACGTTTCTTTGAGATTATGAGGGAACTATTTCAAATTTCTTTTTTTCTTATGGGATACCACACGCTGATTTTATATATGTATCTACTTTCTAATCCATCACTAGAGTTACAGTAGAAAAGACATAATCTTGGTTTCTCTATTTGCTTATAAAACGGAACCGGAAAATACAGATTACCCTTTCTCGAGCCAAAAAGGGCTTAGATATGTTGCTCTTCATTGAATTTATTAGCAGATGAAAGACAGTGGTTACCTCGGTGGGATATGAACTCGTAAATTTAAGAGCTGAAACTAAATACCACAAGACATTTCTACCGACGCCTTCACGATTCTATCAATTCAACAACACCGGTTTCAAAAGAAGCAATGTAACGTCATATCAAATTCATTTACAATTTAATCAATCCATACTAACCTACGTGCATTCAAAAATCATTTGATTACAGCACATCAAATGATCTTTGGCTGCATACATTTCACTCATATACGACTCTAAATAAACTGAAAAGGTGGCAATCTCTTATAAAAGCAAATTTTATGTTATTTCTTCTTCCTTTTACAGTCGCTATAAGAAATATAGTGAACCAGCCAATAACTTGCTCGTAAAAAGTAACTAGATGAACTACTGGTACGATATTGTTTCTATGCCGTTTCTGTGACCTGTCTTCTCTATGGCCAAATACCTGTAAATTGTTCTTACTTTCTTTGCAGTGTTCTGTGCTTTATCAAGACATTTAATCTTTTCTTAGGAAGTTAAGTTTCTAGTTGTTTGTGTGGAGTTGAAGCAGTTGTGGTGTTGAAGCATTAGTTTTTTGGTTGAAATTGCAGAAATTGAAGAAAAATAAAACAACAAATATCTTACAAACTATAGAATTTTCTTAATAAAGCCAAGAGAAAAAGATGTTTTATAAACATATTCTACCAGTATAGGAAGTTTAAAATTCTTTAGTTACCTAGAAATTATGTTAAAATCTGCCGTTCAAACTGAAAAGATCCTAACATTAAAAATAGATATTTTAGTGCTGCGATACCTTGATATGTGGAGGCGCAATGGCCCAGTGGTTAGGGCAGCAGACTCGCGGTCATAGGATCGCGGTTTCGATTCCCAGACCGGGCGTTGTGGGTGTTTATTGAGCGAAAACACCTAAAAGCTCCACGAAGCTCCGGCAGGGGATTATGGTGATCCCTGCTGTACTCTTTCACCACAACTTTCTCTCACTCTTACTTCCTGTTTCTGTTGTACCTGTATTTCAAAGGGCCGGCCTTGTCACTCTCTGTGTCACGCTGAATATCTCGAGAACTACGTTAAGGGTACACGTGTCTGTGAAGTGCTCAGCCACTTACACGTTAATTTCACGAGCAGGCTGTTCCGTTGATCGGATCAACCGGAACCCTCGTCGTCGTAACCGACGGAGTGCTTCCATCCACCTTGATATATATATAGGGTCGTGCAAAATCACAAACTATTCATTCAAAGTCTTTTTGTGATTTGTTAGTGTCCCTGCGAATTTTCACCATTTTGATTCCCTTATTGCTTATTTATTTCTTTAATTATTTGTTTTTCTAGTGGACGGAACGGATCGATATCGTAGTCTAAGTAGAAGACGCTTATTTTCTCTTTTGAGCTTCTGTCATCTTTAGTTGTTTTTTTTTTTTTTTTTTTTTTTTTTGGTGGTTAACTCTTCGAGAAATTTCTGAGTAGAACATTTGTTTGGCATTACAGTGGAAGTATGTTGTTTGAAGTTGCAACGTTTGGTGTGATGTGACTATTATTCTTGTTGATGTTGCTGCTAATTACACTGTGATATGTTGCTCTTTAATGATTTATGTTGGATGCAAATCATTCCTGCTTTTGTACTTTCTCAGACTATTTATTCATTTATTTATTTATGTATTTTTATTACTTCCTTGTTTAATTATTTAGTGCAAAATTTAATTTTTCTTGTTTGTGGTTTTGGTTCGTTTTGTTTTCGACAGTCTTTGATTGTTTTTTTAATGTTGTCTATTTTTTTATTCGTAATTAGGGTGGTATTTTTATTTTGTTTTGTTTCGTATTTTTTATTATTTTGATTTGCATTTTTTTTTTCCTAGAGTGCCTATTGTTCTTTTAGCGAATATATATACCGCAGTGTTTATGTGTAAAATCGTGGTGTGTTTAAATCTGAAAAAAATTCCATTGTTAGAACGTGCTTCGTTGTGTCTGTTTTGAAGTTTGTAGAAGTGTTTGAACTATTTTTCTCTCGCGTGTGATTAGGTTACCATTATAATTAATAGGTGACCCGAGAAAAACTGGAAAATTGCTTACGAAGGTATGTATTTTAACCTCCTTCTTTGATATGTACGCTGCGAATATAATTAATAGATGACTCGAAAAAACGTTGAGGAATCTTTTACTAAGGTATATAAGAAAAAATGACGATGTCTGGAGCGAGCGATTTTTGAAGTTGGTTTGGTGAAGAATGTACGTAAGTTAGTACGGGTTGATTAAATTATAAAAGAATTTTAGTTACGACGCTGTTAAGTCACCTCTTATGTTATATGTATTATTTGTGATCCAGGAAATGCTAATCGCATTGAATTCTTCCCTAAGAGTGGTCTTTGTGTGTGTGAGTGCACGTGGCTTAGTGGTTAGGGTATTCGGCTCACGATAGTAGGGTCATGAGTTCAATTCCCGATGGCAGATTGTGTTCTTGAGCAAGACACTTTATTTCACATTCATTTTAATCCATTCAGCTCCCAACAAAGAGTTCTACTTTGTAAATCAAAGGGCCATCCATGTCGCATTCTGTGACACGTTGAATCTCCCTGACAACTAGGTTAAGGGTTCACGTGTCTGTGGAGTACTCAGCCATTTTCACATTAATTTCATAATGATATTGGATCAACTGGAATACTCGTCCTCGCAACCGACGGAGTGCTAGTGATGAGTGAGTGGTTACCTACAGGCTTCCTCGTCGGCTGCATCGTAGTAGCAAGTGGTGGGCAGAGATGAAAATCATGTACCAATGATGATAGTATTGAAGATACTGGTAATGATGGCGATGGGGAAGCAGATATTCAAAGACGTCACCACAACGTTACTCACGTAGATGCGGATGCTTGCAGTTACTATTCTTATATTCTTTTACTTGTTTCAGTCATTTGGCTGCCGCCATGCTGGAGCGCCACCTTTAGTCGAGCAAATCGACCCAGAATGAAAGGCAAAGTTGACCTCGGCGGAATTTGAACTCAGAACGTAACGTCAGACGAAATCCCGCTAAGCATTACACCTAGCATGCTAACGATTCTGCTAGCTCGCCGACCTATGATCCAATATGAAATTGGCTTCAAATTTTGGCATACGGCCAGCAATTTCCGGGGAGTGGATAAGTTGATTACAAAGATCTCCAGTACTTGACTGGTATTTATTTTACCGATCCCGAAAGGATGAAAGGTAAAGTCGACCTCGGCGGAATTTGAACGTAAAGACAGACAAAATGCTGCTAAATATTCTCCAACGTTCGCTTACGATTTTGTCTTCCCGCCACCTATAGATCAAATATAATATTACTGTATTTTGGCGTTTTGTGGTTCGATGTGATGTACTTAAATATATTGCTGTCTTTAAAGGCGGCGAGCTGGCAGAAACGTTAGCACGCCGGGCGAAATGCTTTGCAGTATTTCATCTGCCGTTACGTTCTGAGTTCAAATTCCGCCGAGGTCGACTTTGCCTTTCATCCTTTCGGGGTGGATAAATTAAGTACCAGTTATGCACTGGGGTCGATGTAACCGGCTTAATCACTTTGTCTGTCCTTCTTTGTCCCCTCTATGTTTAGCCCCTTGTGGCAGTAAAGAAATATATATTGTAATCTTTAGTTGTTGTTGTCGTGTTGTTGTCGATGTCGTTGTTCTTGCTGTTGCTGTTACTGTTGTTGTTCTTCTTCTTCGTCTTCTCCCATTTTTCGTATGTAGACTCAAGTTGGCTACGGTCAAGCGCCGATGAAAGATGTTCAAGTCGTAACTATCCAACTGTTGTGTACCTCGAACTGCATTGCCTAACATCTCCATGTATTTTCTTAAACGACGGACTTTAAAGACATTTGAAGTAGACTTTATTCCTATTTCTAGAAAGTCGGTCGTTTTCTCACTTGTATTGCATTTCTTAATGTGCTGTTTGGTGGAGGCGCAATGGCCCAGTGGTTAGGGCAGCGGACTCGCGGTCGTAGGATCGCAGTTTCGATTCCCAGACCGGGCGATGTGAGTGTTTATTGAGCGGCGAAAACACCTAAAGCTCCACCAGGCTCCGGCAGGAATGGTGGTGATCCCTGCTGTACTCTTTCACCACAACTTTCTCTCACTCTTACTTCCTGTTTCTGTTGTACCTGTATTTCAAAGGGCCGGCCTTGTCACTCTCTGTGTTACGCTGTATATCCCCGAGAACTACGTTAAGGGTACACGTGTCTGTGGAGTGCTCAGCCACTTGCACGTTAATTTCACGAGCAGGCTGTTCCGTTGATCGGATCAACCGGAACCCTCGTCGTCGCAACCGACGGAGTGCCTCCATAATGTGTTGTTTTGTTATGTTTTCTTTTTCTAACAGAGATAATATTTTTGGTACATACTTGACGCATCGGTCCAGTTCTCTGTGCCTTGAGATCAAGTGGTACTGGGGACATTTTTATTTTTGATTATTTAGAATATCAGTCAAACGCTGAGATCCACACTCTCTCTCTCTCTCCTCTCTCTCTCCTCTCTTTCTGTCTTTCTCTCTCGTATCTATCTATCTATTTATCTGTCTATCTATATATATATCTTGCTATCGCTTTCTTTCCTTCTTTCTCTTTTTCACTCTCTATTTCTATCCTTTTCTCTTTCTCTCTGTCCTTCGCTGCTCTCTCTCTCTCTCTCTCTCTCTTTCTAACTTTCTGTGTAGTACCTGTAGCTTCAAAACTGATCCTAAAAATGTAGTGTGCCAATCTTACTCATCTCGAGAATTACATTAAGTTTACACCTGTCTGTAGAATGGTCAACCATTTAAAACTTAATTTTACGGGCAAGAATTCTGCTAGTCAAGGAGGTTGAATGCTCATCGTTGTGTCCACCGAAAACATCACCACATTTATCATAATCATCATCATCACCATCATCATCATCGTTTAACGTCCGCTTTCCATTCTAGCATGGGTTGGACGGTTCAACTGGGGTCTGGGAAGCCAGAAGGCTGCACCAGGCCCAATCTGATCTGGCAGTGTTTCTACGGCTGGATGCCCTTCTTAATGCCAACCACTCCGTGAGTGTAGTGGGTGCTTTTTACGTGCCACCGGCACAAGTGCCAGACGAGGCTGGCAAACGGCCACGATCGGATGGTGCTTTTTACGTACTTATATATTTTCATGAAAATAAAACATGATTTTAAAAATGGTTTAACAGCTATTTCTAGCAAACCAATCTACCACAGAGAATTATCATTCCTATTTATGAGTGCTGGAAAATTGTCTTCTCATTTGGTAATTGACATTGGCATAAATTCGTTGGAAGCAATAACACACTTCGGTTAATGTTCTTTGATCAAAGAACTAAGCATAATATATATGTTAACGAATACAGCGCTACTTGTAGCTACACACACCTAAATCAGATACGACCCGTATAACTTGCCACCCACGGAGATTCAGATAAATATATTTTCTAGAGTTTTTTTATCGTGAATTCTCCATCTTTACCTTTTAACAAAATTCATTGTGTGTCATTTCATTTTTTTTTATTTCTTATTTTTCATATTTTTTAAATTTTTGCGTAGTTCATAATTTTGGTTTCCTTGTTTGCGAAGCCATCATGTACGATATATATGTATATATATATACACATATACACACACAAAAATATACATTTACATATGTATCATATTACATAAAAGGGCGGTTTTATTTTATTAGTTGTATCCACATTAATTTATATGTAAGTATATATTTATACATGTTTATATGTTATATATATATTAACCCACACACATACATCCATGCATATATCTATATATATACATATATATATATATATATATATATATATATATATATATATATATATATAATATTTATATATATATATATATACGTGTGTGGTATGTGCGTGTATGTATATGTGTGTGTATGTGTGAGTGGGCGTAATCCATACATATAAACATTATCAGTTTTCTCATGTGTGATAAGATATTCAAATACAAACGAAGTGCCTATTTCTGTTTTTTACAGGTACAGAGAATTAACCATAAATCTGTGCCTGTATGTATGTATAAATCACATTATATATATATAATCTATATATATATATATATATATTATGTGTGTGTGTGTGTGGTGTGTTGTGTGTGATGTATGTGTGTGTGTGTGAGTGTGTGTGTATTTACATATATGCACGAAGATAGAAGTTCCTGTGACTGATCACATCATTACGTATTTACTATATATATATATAATATATATATATATATATAATATATATATATGCTTCTATGCGTGTCGAGAGAGAAATAAAAATTC
>NW_021833297.1:30000-47500 GCF_006345805.1 Octopus sinensis
TTTTCAGTACTATTTATTCACTTATTACACATGTTTCGTTTGCGAATGATAATCACAGAATTGTACATGCTGGATAAAGATGTAAGAAATTTACTATTGGAAGTTCTTCAGAAATAAATAATATAATATATTATGTAGAAATAATTTATAATATGAATTTTGTTGCATATTGACTTAGCATGTATAACTTTCTGATTTATATTAGTAAAAGAAACATGTGTAATGGTGAATAAATATGTATATGTGTATATATATATATATATATATATATATATATATATATATATATATATATATATATATATGTATATATATATAAGTATATATATGTATATATATGTATATATATATATATATGTATATATATAGTATGTATATATATATGTTTATATATATATATATATATATATATATATATATATATATATATATATATATATACAATATATAAGCAAGGGCAAAAGAAAATATTTCTATGCCAATATGCTGATAACAGACTTTAAATCGTCAATTTCCACATATTATTATATACCCACTACAGAGATACGTTGTGCTGAAATCGAGGAAAGCCAGCCAACAGAATTTTTTTTTGAAAGTTCGTTATTTCTATATTGAATCAATTTCGGAATTAATCTCATAATAGATATTTTCCTCATCAGTAGAAAATACGAATAGAATTAAATGAAATACTTACATGCGCCCATGGAAAAAAAGCCGAAGCAAAGATCATGTGTACACATAAGTACCCCAGATATATCTAAATATAAACTCCTTTTGTTAGCCTCAGCACACGTATGAACTGTTCTCCACCACAGCTTATAGTCGTTTCCAGTCCCTATAGCGAATAGTAATAAATGTACTACTGATATAGGATGAAGTTTATTTACAGAAAAAAATTTCATCAAAAAATGTGGCAGCATATTAAAATTTTAACCTTGAAGGTATTTTAATATGCTGCCACTTTTTTGATGAAATTTATTTTTGTAAAAAAACTTCATCCTATATATATATATAATGAGAGAGAGAGAGAGAGAGAGAGAGAGAGAGAGAGAGAGAAGCATATATGTACACATACACATATAATTGTATTAGAAAAATATTCGAAGTATCAGCAGGATGTTTCTTTGTGAAAACTTCAGCAAAGAGATCTGTCATCTTTATATATAAAACTGAAGTTGTGTGTCTGCCTGTCTCCTCCGATTTAGATTTCTAACTACTCCCACATTTTGCGGTGCAGTTTAACCAAAAGCGGGTATCTTATAGTCGTGATTCATGTCGAGCGTCTGGGTATTAGCGCGCGCCTACGATGTGTCTACGATTTAAAAAAAATTTACCATCATTTTTCCGCATTTTTAATGCATTTTTTGCTCGGTTTATATAGGGGAAGTAACTCTCTAAAAATGCTTATATAGTTATTTCCCTTACAAACCCGAGCAACGCCGGGCGATACTGCTAGTTTAGTATAAATCAGTATCAGAGCAATAATATATCCTGTGAAATGACGAACAAAACGACACATGAAAAATATAAATACCTGTACACTGTACAGTAACAGTACCGTTTTTATAGCCATTGGCGTTATCAAGGATTGAAACTGGAATCAATAAATAACAATCCCAGTATTGTTTTTTTGTATACGTAAATCCTTACAATAAAAACACCTAATCTGCTATAGCAGTTTTTCTTTAATCCAATATTTGCACCGTAATTATTTATAGCTTCATCTACTTCGAGTTCCATCATAATAACAACCACCGATTTATGAAGAAATTATATATTTTATAAACGCTGCTAGGATATTAGTGACAGGAATTAATATTGCAAAATTATTAAGAAAATGTTTTTGTGTAACGTTTAACGATGTTCTAAATGAAATTGAATAAATCAACTGATTTTCAAATATAACTTTCAAGTAAAAACAACGATAATTGTTGTGATTGCTGAAATTTTCCTCTTGACCAACCAACCATATGTAGTGAATGAGTATTTAATTTTAGTAGGGAAGTTGTTCATTTAAAACTGGTTGTTCTGTGTCGAGAATGTTCTATGATTAAATAGCAAACCGATCAATGAGTTGAATATATTTTAATAACTGATGTAGGGAGAAAGTGTAGTATTTGTAAGATATTTCAGAGTTTCTGACGTTGATGAAAGACACGGGGCCTCCGTCGGTCAACGCTGATCATACTTTTGCTCATGTATTCGCAAGCCTGGGTAATTTATATTTGTATTTATTTATTTATTTATCAGGAAGGCAATCAGTACTTCATGCATGAAAGTATTTTTTTTCCGCATTAATCCCTGCTTATCTAAAGAAAAATCCGCTGAGTTCGGTCCATATAACTAGAAACTAATATCGCTCGAGTTGCTGCTGAGAGAATATAAGGACTTAGAACAGATCCCGCAAGGTATCTCTCTCGGCTCTCTAACAGTTTCGCTAATCCAACGCTCTGGATTGGTACTTATTGTCGATCCCGAAAAAGTAAAATGTACAGTGAACTTGGTATGATTTGAACTTAGATCCCAGAGAGCCGGAATAAATACTGCGAAACATTCTAACCAATACTCTAACGACTCTGCCAGTTCGCCAGGACGAGATGAAATTATGTTTAAATTGGATGATGGCTCGATTGCTCATAACATAGTGGACTCTACTACAGGTAACCCTAAGAACAGATACTGGTGTTAGACTGGCGTCCGATTAGGTCTTCATTTCAAGCATAATAGCGAGTTTGTCAAATGGTGTTTGAGCGCTGTTATCAGCATTTCGAGCAACGGAAGTACTATCATTAGAAGTGAAGTGTCATTTTAAAAGAACTCAATATCAACAAAATGAACAGTTAAGAGTTTGATAAAAGAGATTTTACCGCACTGGGGGTTTAAATGAGAGAGACCAGAGTTGATGGATTAGAGAATTGGTTGAGAGACTAGATTGTATTGTGTTAGATGAGAAAAATTAGGCTTAATGAGAGAGTTAATTGAGAGCGAGTTAAATTCAGCCCTTACATCTCGAGAAAATGCATTAAGGTTTTCTCGTGAATTTATGGTTGTTTTTTTAAAAATAAATTAGGAAGTTTAGGGAAGAAATTTTCATTGCAATTTTCAACTACTGAAGTAACTGCATAGAAGTTCGTTCATTCATTCTGTAGTCTTCATTTTAAAACAAACAGGGACTTGACTGTAACTCGCAACATGATAAATGATACACGGATGCAACTTCAGTGCCCTATTTGGATCTCATTAAAAAAATGCAAGGAGCTTAATTAGTGAAATGTAATGGCTCATTGAAAGAACATTGCTTTCTGATGCGTTTATGCTCCGAATTTTAGAGGGGTTATGCTGCTGTTTGTTGTCGACCGATGAAAATGAAGTCCTCGCTCTAGCTTTTTCTCTCTCTCAATCTTGAGAGAGAGGAGGAGGGAGAAATAGGTGGAGAGAGAGAGAGAGAGCGGATTGTTTTATTCAGTAGATTGAATGATTCAGACTCTCACATGCTGAATGAAATAGTTTTCAGTCACATGATTAAATAGATTACAGGATAAAAATAACAATATTCGATATTGAATGTTTTATTTTTTCTATGTTATGTTAATGCTTTTTTTTTCATAGCGTGACCCCCAGCATGGTATAACCTCTAGCTCAAATAAGAATTGCAAAGCGGAAGTATATTGATAGGACCTCGCAATTAAATCATTTGTGTTATGTAGTTAAGTCCTTTTTACACCCTGAGTTCAAATACAGGGGTTGGACAAAATAGTGGAAACACCTTAAAATTTCAAACAAATTTATTTTAATATGAGGTTGGACTGCCTTTGTTAGTATTTACAGCTTGAATTCTACGAGGTATAGACTCGTACAGTTTGAATTGTTTCCAAAAGAATTTTTGTCCATTCTTCAGTTAAAACAGTCTCCAGTTCTTGTAATGATGATGGTAGAGGATATCGACTCCTTGCTTGTTTTTCTAAAATGCACCATAAATGTTCAATAATTTTGAGATCTGGGGACTGTGGTGGCCAGATAAGATGTTCAGCTTCACTCGAATGTTCCTCGTGCAATTCAGTAACAACTTTAGCTGTGTGAATTGGTGCATTATCATCCTGAGTTATTGCGTTTCCCTCCGGATACAGTTCCGCAACCATAGGATGAATTTGATCAGATAAAATGCATAAATAGTCTTAACTATTAATTCTGCCATGAAGGGAAACCATTGGGCCGGCAGATTTTCAAGATATAGCCTCCCAGATCATCACATGTTTAACAGTTGGAAGAAGGCAGTCTGGGTCAAATGCCTCTTTTGGCTGTCTCCTCCCGTATATTCGGCCGGTAGTCGGAAATAAGGTAAAGGATGACTTGTCCGTGAAAATAACATTCTTCCACTGCTCTAGGGACCAATTCTGTAGGTTTCTACTCCACTCTAAACGCTTTGCAACGTTTGTTTTTAAAAGTAGTGGTTTTATGATTGCAGACCTCCCGTGAAATCCAGCTCCCTGCAAGCAGTTTTGTGGAAACTGGATTCTCGAGGTGGTCATTAAGCTCTGCAGTAATTTGGGGGGCTGTACTTTTGTGATCCTTTCTAACAATTTGCATAAGAGTGACGATCCCTATCTGAAAGTTTTGGTTTTTTTCCGTAGTTTTGTTTCGAGGAGGAGGTTTTCCCTCTTTCTCAAAGGCTGTTATTACTTTCGAGTACTTCTTGATATACCAAACATTTTGACTGTTTTCGTATGGTAGACCTTAGCCTGCCATACGAGCACCAACAATTTGGCGTCTTTGAAAGTCCGAGAGATCTGTCATTTTAATGAATTTTAATTACCTTTTTCTGATGATATCTGAAAAGAAACAGCAATTTTAGCAAAGCATATTAAGAAACACTAATAATGAATAAAGAAACATAAAAATAAACAAGATCTTGACGGTTTTATAGATATCTCAAAGTTATGATGCAACATGCTAGCTGTTTCCATTATTTTGTCCAACCTCTGTATACTCAATACAAACTTTAATATATTTCTAATATCGATAAAATAAATAATACCAGACAATTTTGTTTCAATTACGCTCTTGCCCTTAATATATGAGGTTGTGAGCGTATATTAGAAGATATTTATTATGGTAATAATGCTTTAAAATGGCGGATGTTAGTGTTACAAAGCGGAGCCTGTCGGAATGTATCATATATTAAAACATAATACCTATTATAACATTGTGGCTTTTGTTATATGTAGATTAACAAGAAGCAAAATGTTACGATGTGGAAGGATATAGTGTTCGGCTATTAACCAGGCTTATTATAAAACTCATATCTCTGTTGACAATATGAATAACCGATATGATCACTTTAAGCTCTAACACTACCACCGGCCTCGGTGCAGTCAGCTGGCGGTGATTGTGATGGTGGTGGTGGTGGTGGTGTTTGTGCTGCTGTTGTTACTGTATGTTTATTTGACCGGTTATTCATTTGGATGCAACGCTTTGATCTATAACTGAATCATATGGCGACAGCAGACGAAAGACTTACGAGCAGATATGTACATGTATTTAAGGGCGGTGAGCTGGCAGAAACGTTAGCACGCCGGGCGAAATGCGTAGCCGTATTTCATCTGCCGATACGTTCTGAGATCAAATTCCGCCGAGGTCGACTTTGCCTTTCATCCTTTCGGGGTCGATAAATTAAGTACCAGTTACGCACTGGGGTCGGTTTAATCGGCTTAATCCGTTTGTCTGTCCTTGTTTGTCCCCTCTGTGTTTAGCGCCATGTGGGTAATAAAGAAACAGATATGTACATGTGTATATATACACACACATATATATGTGAGTATACACACACACATATATATACAAACATGTATATGCACACACATATGTGTGTGTATGTATATGCATATGAATATATGTATATATCTGTTGCTTTTTCACACAAATCAAAATGCAAAGAGATGTTTATAACATACAACTACAAACACCCACTCCTACACTCCTCTATTCATGCATACATTGTCACATAATCTGTATACAGTGATACACACACACACATATGTACACTCATACACTCTCGCACATTTACATACTATATCTACCCCGATAAGCATACTCCAATAAGCACACTAACACATTTAGATACTTACTCTTTTACTCTTTTACACTTTTACTTGTTTCAGTCATTTAGTTGAGGAACTCGACCCCAGGACTTATTCTTTGTAAGCCTAGTACTAATTCTTTCGGTCTCTTTTGCCGAACCGCTAAGTAACGGGGCGTAAACACACCAGCATCGGTGTTGCAGGGACAAACACAGACACACAGACATACACGCACATACATATATATACATATATACGACGGGCTTCTTTCAGTTTCCGTCTACCAAATCCACTCACAAGGCTTTGGTCGGCCCGAGGCTATAGTAGAAGACACTTGCCCAAGGTGCCACGCAGTGGGACTGAACACGGAACCATGTGATTCGTAAGCAAACTACTTACCACACAGCCACTCCTACGCCTATACATATTTGCAGAAAAACACAAAACCCCATCAATCTTCACGTCCTTGCACGCACTCACCCGCTATCACACAAGGATGTCGATGATCTCGGGAGTTCCAACAAAACCTAAGATAAATTTTAAAATGAGAACAACAACAACAACAACAACAACAACAACAAGGGATAAGATGGAATGGACCCAAAATGCTGATACTGCGACGATGGGATTGAAACAGTGGATCACCTAATCTCTGAGTGTGTGGCTTAAACAGCTGTAGAGTACAAATCAAGATATGACAGAGTTGGCCAATATCTACATTAGATAACGTGTCGGTATTATAAAAGGCGGCGAGCTGGCAGAAGCGTTAGCACGCCGGGCGAAATGCTTAGCGGTATTTCGTCTGCGTTACGTTGTGAGTTCAAATTCCGCCGAGGTCGACTTTGCCTTTCATCCTTTCGGGGTCGATAAATTAAGTACCAGTTACGCACTGGGGTCGATGTAATCGACTTAATACCTATGTCTGTCCTTGTTTGTCCCCTCTGTGTTTAGCCCCTTGTCGGTAATAAAGAAATAAGTATTATAAAATCAAAACTGCTGGCAAATGATACTAGCAAAACCCTGAGGCTATTGCTGAGGGAGAAGATGTAACGTAACAATTCTTTGAAACTTTCCAGTATGTACAGACCGAAATATCAAAGCGAATGGACGACATATTGTTTTGAAAGACCAAAACAATGAAGTCTGTTTATTGATTGATATGAATATACCCTGTGACCATAATATCTTGGCAAAAGAATTTGAAAAGCTCAGAAAATATAAAAGTTTGCTTATCGAAATTGAAAAGATGTGGCATTTCAAGACGGTTACAATGGTAGCGATTGTAGGTGCGCTTGAAATTATCAAACAAGGAACTGAAAATTATTTAAGAATGATCTCTGGCTTACCACCCATGCAAGAAGTGCAAAAGACTGTCTTAAGTGGTACGTCACACCTACTGAGAAGAGCTGTAAATTGTCTTTCCTTTTTACTTTTTATCTTCTTTGTTTACTTTTTTTTTTTTTTATTTTTTCCTTTTTTCTTTTTGTCTTTCTTCCCTTTCTTCTATCACGTGACTTTGCAAATGAACAATCTGGCGTGTTTGTTTTAATGGCCTACAAATGTATACAGTGCGTTTCTCTGCCCTAGGTGTCAGGAAGACACTCGGCAAGAAATGGAAATAGAATTGAAAGACCAGTAATTTCTAGGGGATGTGGAAGTCGATCACATCGGCCTTAGTACTCTAATTGTATTACTTTATCAACCCCGACGTTTTGTCCGGCCTGCTAACGACCCTACAAACTCACCGTCTTATATAATAGTAATAATAATAATAATAATAGTAGTAGTAGTAGTAGTAGTAGTAGTAGTAGTAGTAGTAGTAGTAGTAGTAGTAGTAGTAGTAGTAGTAGTAGTAGTTGTAGTAGTTGTTGTTGTTGTTGTTATTGTTGCAATCTATCCTATAATCGAATAAAACATGATTTAAAAAAATGTGTATGCAAATTTTACTCCAGAATTCTAAAACGAATAAGGAAATTTCAAAATTCAAGTTTATATGTAGTTTTTTCTTTTTTAAAAAATATGGGTTTCTCTTCTTTTCTCAGTCAAATCATAAAACTCATTCCTATTCACCACGATATCTACTTCCTGTCTTCATTTTTTAAAAATCATGTTCTTTTTCACTTCCGGTCGACATTAAGATATCACATGATGCGTATACAATTTTCACATTAACGTCTCATACATGCAAATGCACAGTAATCGTTAATAAATCATAACAAAATACCAACAAAAGGAAAATAATTATGACATTCATTATAATTTTTGCCTTTATATTTATTATAAAATTTAATTATGGCAATAATGTACAAATACGAATTCCTTTTAACATGTCATTTTGATTCAGTTAATGAATGCTATGAATAATGATAAAGATTCAGCTATAATAATTTCAAACAAATCGGGTTAGTTTAGCGCGTGACTGGAACGAAAGCAAAGTGAAAACACGAAGGAAGGAAACAATGAAATATACTTCGTTTCTGTATAATTTATAAATGTAATTTGAATATATTAGGGACCAGCGGTGAACGGCTTATACTGAGCAATGTATATAGATACGTATATGGTGTGTGTGTGTTTGTAGATGTGTGTGTTTGTAAATGTGTGTGCGTGTATGCGTGCATACATATATATATATTTATATATATATATATATATATAATATATATATATATATATATATATATTATATATATAATATTATGTATATTATATATATATATATATATATATATATATATACATATATATATACATATATATATACATATATATACATATACATATATATACATATATATATATATATATTTATATACATATTATATATATATATATATAAATATACATATATATACATATATACATATATATACACACAATATATATATATATAAATATTATATATATATAAATATTATATATATATATATAAATATTATATATTATATATAAATATGATTATATAATATATATACATATTATATATATATATAAATTATATATATATATATATAAATTATATATATATATATAATTATATATATATATAAGTTATATATATATATATATATAAATTATATATATATATATAATTTATATATATTATATTTATATATATATATATATTAATTCTATATATATATATATAATATATATTATATATAATTTATATATATATAATATATATATATATATTATAAATTATATTTATATATAATTTATATATATATATATAATTTTATTTATATAATTTTATATAATTAATTTATATATATATATATATATATATATATATATATATATATATATAATTTATATATTTATATATATATATATATATATAATTATATATTTATATATAATTTATATATATATAATTTTATATATATAATTTATATATATATACATATATATATATATATATATATATATATATATATATATATATAATAATAAAGTTAATCCAAACATGAAAATACAAAGAGAAAAACACAACAACGCGAGGACGTGGAGCAAATATAGTATTATTGGACGCTCAGGAAAGAAGGAAAGAAGGAGGGTTTAACGTTTCGAGCGGAGCTCTTCGTCGGAAACATAGGAAAAGGAAAGATCCAGAGAAGGGAAACATATATTTGCACATTCATTGTATTAAAATCTCTCTCTACAATAGATGGAAGGCCTAAAAGTTTGCGGGAGCGGATTTGACGACTTCAGCAAACCCATTATTTAATGAATACATATTTTACCCCTTACTCTCCCCACAAAGGATGGAAGGCAGAGTCGGTCTCGACGGAAGTTGAACTCTGAACGAAAATACAGACGAAATGTCATTCAGCATTTCTCTTTCATTTTTAAATAAGGATTCTGCAAGCTCTGCGCCTTCTTCGTTGTATTATTATCAATACAGTGTAATATTTCAATGAAAGACTGTACGTAAGAGAAAATACGTTGTGCGACAATATTTCATGTAATGTATGTATAAAATACTATATATAACATTATTTAATGATTGATTACTGCTTTGTCGTTAGCAAAAGTTTCCACATTTAACATGGCTTAACATTATTTGTTTATTTATTATATCATAAGCATATTGTAGAAATTGAGAACAATTTGTCGTTTACATTTCCGCTTCCGTTTCGTGTTTTCTTCTTTGTTCTTTTACATTTGTTTCTTTGCGTGTATGTGTTTTAAATTCCTGTTTTAGTTTGCGATTGAATAAAAAGTAAAATTTGAAATGTGAAAATGCAAAATCGAAACAAATGTAACTACGTATTCTCCAAAAATGTATAGGAAATACAAACATACATACATGCATACGTACGTACGTATATACGTGCGTACGTACGTAATATATGTATGTATGTATGCATGTATGTATGTATGTATGTATGAATATATGTATGTATGTATGTATGCATGTATGTATGTATGTATGTATGTATGTATGTATGTATGTATGTATGTATGTATGTATGTATGTATGTATGTATGTATGCAGGAGACAACCAATGTGTAGATTATATATGCAAGCACGTTATAAATATACTTGTTCGTATACATTAACATCGATAAAATCTAATGTGTATGCATACTGCAGCAAAAATTTGTATAGATTATTATGAACGTAAAAATTAAAAATTTTATTTCTGATATAGCAGAACAGACGTGAATTTTTTGGGTGGGGCTTCATCTTGAGTTATGTTGTTCTAGTAACTGTGGGGGTATCATTATTACTACTAGTGAACCAAGTCTTTATAACAAAAATTTAGTTCTATGATTACAGATGTCTCTAATCTGAGTCACTTCAACCACCATGAAGTCTTTACTATCATCACTGAGCTTCGTCATTGCAATCACCATTGAGTCGTTGTAACCATCAATGAGTAGCTTTAATTATTATCCTTTTTATTATAGTCACAAGGCCTGAAATTTTAGCGAGGAGGCAAGTCGATTATATCCACCCCAACCCTGAAGCAATGCTTATGTTATCGACTCCAAAAGCATTTAATGCAAAGTTGACCTCGGCAGGATATGAAATCAGATCTTAAAGAACCGGGCGAAATGATGGTATTTTCTCTGATGTGCTAACGATGCACTCATCTCACGCCTTTGAGCTGGTAATATATTACCATCAGGCCTTCCATCTATTGTAGAGAGGATTTTAATACAACGAATGTGCAAATATATGTTCATATATATATATATATATATGTATATATATATATATTATATATATATATATATATGTGTATATATATATATATATATATATATGTGTATATATATATATAAATTATATTACCACTGATGTGTGCCATTAGAATCACGACTGACCTTTCACAACGATTATTGTGTCAAAATCGTTAGCACGCCGGGCGGAATGCTTAGCGGTATTTTGTCTGCCGTTACGTTCTGAGTTCAAATTCCGCCGAGGTACCCTTTGCTTTTCATCCTTTCGGGGTCGATAAATAAAGTACCAGTTACGCACTGGGGTCGATGTAATCGACTTAATCCGTTTGTCTGTCCTTGTTTGTCCCCTCTATGTTTAGCCCCTTGTGGGCAATAAAGAAATAACAACGATTATTGAGCTGTTTACTTCTGATCATTATCGAGTTTTGTCTTAAAAACCACCATTGAGCCTTTACAACCATCGCTGAATATTTACAACAATTATTGAGTCTTTACAAGTATCATTGAACCGCTTCATTATAATCACTACTGAGCCTTGTCATTACAGCCGTCACTGAGCTGTGTCTTTACAACAATCGTTGAGTTTTCACCAGCTTCATTGAGCTGTTGTTTTGTTATGATAACCACTTACAACTACACACTTTCTTGTCATTGAAACCATCGCTGAGTTCTGTCATTAAAACCGCCATTAAACAGTTTTATTATTACGAACAGCACAAAGATGTAATAATAAAGCCATAAAGTAACCAGAATTAAGCTGCTTTATTAGATCAACCGCCGAGATCTTTCATTGCAATCAATTGAGTTAGCGTTACAAGCACAGATTATTTGCTTTATTACAACTAACATTGATCTGTGTCATTCAAGCAACTACAAACAAAGCTACTTCATTAAAACAGGCATCAAAATATGTTATTTCATCCAATACGGATCTCTCGTTGCAAGTATCGTTGAATTGTTTCCTTAAAAACAAAGTTCACCTGTCGCTTGGCGTAAGGTGTAGCTGTCATTATTTATTCCGCTTTTTCCATTTCCATCTACTTTTACAGAAACCGCACATTTATATACTACATCCATTACATTACATCTGCCGTTAATTTTACAGTGGTTTTTATCCCTATAATTACATTAGACTGTTTCACTTAGAACCAATACGAGTTGTGTCGTAAAAGCGGATACAGAGGTACTGGTGCAAATACGGCTGTGCTTACAAGATGTTACAGTCATGATTTGAAACATCATTGAGCTACTTCATGGCCCCCAATTCTTTAAAAGCCTCGCTGAACTAATTTTTAAGATCACAACTTAGCTCCGTCTTTATTGCCAACACTGAGCAGTGATTTTACAAACATCACTAAACGAAGTCTATTATCAACACATGACACGCACACACACACACATACGCACACACACACCGACAAAGATACATACATACGTGTATGTATGTATTTGTGTATCTGTGTTTGTCCCCCCACCATCACCTGACAACCGACGTTGGTCTGTTTACGTTCCCGTAACTTTGCCGTTCGGGAAGAGAGACCGATAGAATAAGTTCTAGGCTTACAAAAAATAAGTCCTGGGATCGATTTGTTCGTCTAGAGACGGTGCTCCAGTATAGTCGCAGTCATATGATGATAAGTAAAATAATAAAAGTATATGTATGAATTTATATATAAATAATATAAATATACATACTCTTTTACTCTTTTACTCTTTTACTTGTTTCAGTCATTTGACTGCGGCCATGCTGGAGCACCGCCTTCAGTCGAGCAACTAGACCCAAGGACTTATTCTTTGTAAGCCCAGTACTTATTCTATCGGTCTCTTTTGCCGAACCGCTAAGTAACGGAGACATAAACACACCGGCATCGGTTGTCAAGCAATACTAGGGAGACAAACACAGACACACAAACACACACACACACACACACATATATATATACATATATACGACGGGCTTCTTTCAGTTTCCGTCTACCAAATCCACTCACAAGGCATTGATCGTCCCGGGGCTATAGTAGAAGACACTTGCCCAAGGTGCCACGCAGTGGGACTGAACCCTGAACCATGTGGTTGGTTAGCAAGCTACTTACCACACAGCCACTCCTGCGCCTATGATGATAAGTAAAATACATGTTTTATTTTATTTATTAGGGAATTAAAATTCCGGATTACAGGGGTTCAAATTATTCTCAATGAGGAAATATATATTTTTTCTGTTTAGACATAGTAGTCCCCTTCATCTCACCATATAAAAGAATTTTAATTTAATTTAATACTTACTACTCATTTCTCAGCTACACGTGTTTCTTGAGGTTATTTTACAGTTCCTTAAGCACGCAATGTTTTACAGGAACCTTTTTTAAAATGTAACCCCAATCATCAGGCCTCTAAATAAACTTTATCATAGTACGATACCAAAAACTATATTTTAAATTTAACATATAAGTATGTGTATGTGTAAATAGGTTCGCCGGACCTTACTGCGCAAGCCATAATTTAATTCAAATAAAAAATAACAAATAAAAAAAAATACGAATAAAAAATAAAAATTTACAAAAACTAAATTCTCACGTAACTTATGTCTGTAATCATTCCTATAAAATTAATAGGAATAAATATAAAATATATACTTGTGATGATATAATAATGAAAGCAATGACAAATAAATATATTCGAATAAAAATGAAAGCAATGACAAATAGATATTTTCGAATGACAAAAGAAAATTTACAAATGATGCGAATGATAAAAATTAAAAATTAAAACTTTACAGAGTAGAAATATCTTAAGTGTAACGTAAAAGAAATGTCGTAAAAAATATGTACAAACTATCGTTGACTACCATTGTCCTACTACGTAATAATTTCGGCTTGACGTCACAAGGTTCGTCGAACAACTACACTCCTACCTACTTCCTGCTTCTTTTAAACTATTACTTAATTAGCATATTAACTTAATAGTAACAATGGTCCAGGAAATAAAAAAATGCATCATGGGAGTATTACTTTTTTTAATTTCGTATTATTTCCACCCTTTGTTCACTCACACCGCACTACTATACCTCCTCACATCGAATGGTAACTTAATTTAAACTAGTACGTTCATATTAAATAATAATAGTAGTAATAATACTTACGCTTTAAATTTAGGGCTAGACGTTAATAATTAAGCATTTCAGTCTGTTTACATTTTATTTTTCTATCCTTCTGAGCGTTTAGAAGTCCCGTTTTGGCCCATAATCTCTCCATGAATTCATGGGTACATAACAGACGTGACCTATTTTCCAATTCTATACAATTTCGTTTTACTTATTATATCCCACTTCAATCCATAATTGATTTCTTTCGACTTTAACCTCCAAACGTATTTACTTAACCCTGCCGATTTCATTAGTTTCTTATTTTTAAATGAATTCATATGCTGTGCTATTCGTTGCTTAATTTTATTCGATGTCGACCCACTATACGTTCTATCTAGATAATTTTCAATATCCGTATTATTTATTTCGCTTTTTCCATTTCCATCTACTTTTATTGAAACTGCACATTTATATACTACATCCATTACATTACAGTGGTTTTTATCCCTATAATTACAACTATTACGGTCTCCGACACTCCTATTCAGATACATATTTAATTTATCCTAGTAATATTTATTCAGCCTATACTTATTTATTGATGAAATAATGTTCCCTACATTGTTAATAGTTGAATACCTCACTCCTATATTATTTTTAGAGAATATTTCCATATATTTCTTATTTTCCTTAATAAATGATTCTATTGTATTAGTGATATCTTTAATGATATTACTTTTAACTTGAGTACCACATGGGACTATCAACCATATTATTTTATTATTATTTTTATTTATGTTTATATTATTAATCCCCGTATCTTTATTTACACAAGTCTTGTTACTATCTTCTATATTATTTAAAGTATGGTCTCCATTATGATTTTCGTTTAATTTTAAATCCTTCCCCATTAAACCAGACCTATCCTTATACTTTATACCATTTGTATTTTTCCTGTTTTTTTATGTGTTTTATCATCTTGAATTCCATTAAATTACGGTGTGTTATCCTATTATGACTATTATACATATCATTTTTCTTTTTCTTTTTATTATTATATACATTCCTATTCTCGTCTACATTTACATTTATGTTACTCCCTATATTAACATTATTTAGGTTGTTTACATTTTTGTATTTTATATAATTATTACTATTTATATTCTTATTATCGAATTTAATTTCTTCCTTATATCCAGCCTTCCTTAATGATTCATTTTAGTAGTCAACGTGTTTTAGAAAGCTCTCATAATTCGAAGAGAGCATTGATATCCTTTTCCCTATGTTATCTATTAACGTTACCCTTAAGTTATTTTTACTCTGTAAATTTTTAATTTTTAATTTTTATCATTCGTATCATTTGTAAATTTTCTTTTGCCATTCGTTCTATAGTTTTTATTCGAAAATATTTATTTGTCATTGCTTTCATTTTTATTCGAATATTTTTATTTGTCATTGCTTTCATTATTTTATCATCACAAGCATATATTTTATTTTTATCCCTACATATTATTAATTTTATATGAATATTTACAGACATAAGTTACGTGGGAAATTTTAAATTTTTATTCGTATTTAAAAAATTTTTATTCTTAATTTTTATTCGTATTTTTTTTATTTGTTATTTTTTATTTGAATTAAATTATGGCTTGCACAGTAAGGTCCGACGAACCTATTTACACATACACATACTTATATGTTAAAATTAAAATAGAGTATTTGGTATCGAACTATGATAAAGTTATTTAGAGGCCTGATGATTGGGATTACATTTTAAGAAAGGTTCCTGTAAAACACTGCGTGCTTAAGGAAACATAAAAGAACCTCAAGAAACACGGGTAGCAGAGAAATGAGTAGTAAGTATTAAATTAAATTAAAATTCTTTAAATATGGTGGGATGAAATAAAAAATATATACATATATATACATATATACATATACATATATATAAGTGTGTGTGTGTGTCCATGTGCATACACACACATATATATATATATATATATATGTGTGTGTGTGTGTGTGTGTGTGTGTGTGTGTGTGTGTGTGTGTGTGTGTGTGTGTGTGTGTGTGTGTGTGTGTGTGTGTGTGGTGTGTGTGTGTGTGTGTGTGTGTTGTGTGTGTGTGTGCGTGTGTGTATGTGTGTGCGTGTGCGTGTGTATAAATATATTTTATAATTATAAATATAATTATAATTAGTCTAGCAAAATTGCTTCACCACATACCGAAATTTAGAAAGAGCATTTAAATACATTTCTACTATTCTACAAGAGGCATATAAGTATATTAATGCGTGCATATATGTGTGTATGTGTATATATGCATATACATGTGTCTGCTTGTGTGTGTGTGTGTTTTCACACATGCTTTTGCGTTTTTGTATAAACTTTTATTTTATTTTATTCTTTTACTTGTTTCAGTCATGTGACTGTGGCCATGCTGGAGCACCGCCTTTACTCGAGCAAATCGACCCCAGGAATTATTCGTTGTAGGCCTAGTACTTATTCTATCGGTCTCTTTTGCCGAACCGCATAGTTACAGGGACGTAAACACACCAGCATCGGTTGTCAAGTGATGTTGGGGAGACAAAAACAGGCACACAAACATATACACACAGACATATATAAATACATATATACGACGGAGCTTCTTTCAGTTTCCGTCTACCAAATCCACTCACAAGACTTTAGTCGGCCCGAGGCTATAGTAGAAGACACGCAATGGAACTGAATCCGGAACAATGTGGTTCGTATATTTTTTTATATATTTTCTCTTTTCTTTCTATATTCTTTTGTATATATGCTCGCAAGAAAAAATATTTTGCTATTAAAGTAACCAGTAAAACATACATTTTTCAGTTTGAAAACGGCTCATATCAGAGTAACACACTGTAAACATTTTTAGTAAGATTAAAATAAAAATGATCCCCTCAAAAGAAGCCATCTCTACTTATTCTTTCAAATATATATAGTATACTGAACCAAGAGCTTTCTCTTTATTATTCTAATATATATATATATATATTATATATATATATATATATATATATATATAATATATATTATATATATATATATACCCACACATAACCAACACATGCATAGTGCATATATGTTAAAGCTACGTCAGAAAAAGGATTACTTTTCTATTT
>NW_021833297.1:55000-75558 GCF_006345805.1 Octopus sinensis
ATTCTCTGCGACTTCACACCTTCTCCCAGCATTTTATAGGAATTCGCCATCATCATGTACGCTTTGAATTGATTGTACATAGATTTAGTCAGCAGTTCTTCTAGCATTTTCTTCTTGTTGTCATTTTTCGAGTCGGATTTTCCGCCATGTCCGCGATCCATACCGCTACGCCAAAAAGAATCTGGTCCATCGTTGTTCCATCTTTTGTCACCGTCTGTTAAATTTTATTGAAAAATACAATAATAATAATAATAATAATAATTATAATAATAATAATAATAATAATAATGACAATAATAACAATAATAATAATAACAATAATAATAATAATAATAATAATAATATTGATGATGATCATGATGATCATGATAATAAAATAATAATAATAATAATATAATAATAACGATTTCAAATTTTGGCCACAAGGGCTGATTGGTGGAAGGGATTAACTTGATTACATCGATGCTGGTTCGTTACGGTACTTATTGAATAAGTACCCCGAAAGGATGGAAAGCAAGGTCGACTTCGGCGGAATTTGAACTCAGAATACGCAGGCGGACAAAATATCGCTAAGCATTTTGCCCGGTATGCTAACGATCCTATCAATTTGCTGTCTTAATAACAACAACAACAACAACAATAATAATAATAATAATAATAATAATAATAATAATAATAATAATAATAATAATAATCCTTTTTACTAAAAGCACAATTTCTGAAATTTGGTAGAAGAGGACTAGTCTATTATATTGACCCCAGCGTTTCACTAGTATTTAATTTTTCGACCCTGAAAAGGTGTAAGGCAAAATCGACTTTGGTGTAATTTGAACTCAGAAAGTAGCGACGGGCGAAATGCCGGGAAATATTCTACCGACTCACCACCTTATAAATTAAATTTAAATAATAAAAACAAAGAGCATGAATATTTAACGGTTTTATTTCATTCCGTTTCTACTTTTACTTTATAGATATGTATGTTTATTGATTTTCTTTACATCTTCCTTATATCCCAATCGACTACTGAAACACATTAGTCTGTGTCACAGGAATATGTCTTCATGTAACGTTTAGGAATAAAAGCGATCCATGCTACCACCTAGAAAAGAATTATGGAAGTTTCCGCCTAACGTTCCTCCATTGGCTTGGGCCAAAGCGATTCTCTGCAACTTCACACTTTCTCCCAGCATTTTATAGGAATTCGCCATCATCATGTACGCTTTGAATTGAGCGTACATAGATTTAGTCAGCAGTTCTAGCATTTTCCTTTTATGGTAACTTTTCGATTCGGATTTTCTGCCGTGGTCACGGTCCATATCACTATGCCAAAAAGAACCTGGTCCATCGTTGTTCCATCTTTTGTCACCATCTGTTAAATTTAATAATAATAATAATCATAATAATAATAATAATAATAATAATAATAATATCATTATTATTATTATTATTATTATTATTATTATTATTATTGAGTGAGAGAGCAGTTCATGCCATCAAAGTGACACTGGGGTAAAATATACCAAGCCCAGTATACCCATCATGACTACCTGTCTGATAAGGGTACACTAGGCACTTGCATCACAACCATATGTGCGCGACATGGTGCTCTCATATCAAGATAAACAGCACATGACCTTGCAGGTGGGGCCCAGTTAGAATTTTCTTCTGGTCAAGTAACCCATTCCGCTCAAAAGGTCCTTGAATAAGGGTGGTTTAAGGATGTTGAACGAAACACCCATGTTTCCAGAGGTGAATTATTCAAACCCCAAAGAACCCATCTCAACACATGCCATGATGCTCCCCCACTACTTCTGCTCGTGATCAGAGATGCACATATCATCAGCCACTAAGGGACATGTTCAACTGGTTAAGGCCAAACAACTGACAAGCAAATCTGTGGTATTGAGCAGAATATTTACTGTAGCCCTATTATCATTATATTATTATTATTATTATTATTATTATTATTATTATTATTATTATTATTATATAATAATAATAATAATATAATGATAATAATATTAAAGGTGAAAAATTGAATAATAATTTGATTAATATCAATTTAAAACCAGTGGTGTAGCATATAGAAAATTCTGAAGATTCACAAAAATTATATTACATACATATAAGGTGAATGACCTGTAAGTGGACATCCATTACGCTAGAAGAAGATCCGCTTTGGCCTTACCACAAAGAAAGGAATGTTCTCAAGAAAATTTAGCAAATGCCTTCTAGCGTTTGGTATATTTTCTTGAGAACATTCTTTTCTTAGTGGTAAGACCATAGGGGGTCGACGGTCGACTTCTAGCATATGGATGTCCATATAGTGGTCATCCCTCTTATATATATGTATAGGGGGAATTCACGAAAAACAAAAGACGAAGACAGGTGTTATAGAAAACAAATAGATGTATTAGTATAACGCTCAGGAATTGAAAAAAGTCTTTAACGTTTCGAGCCTACGCTCTCCCACAGAAAGTAACAATGAGAGAAACAAAGAGACAAAAAATGTGGGTAGTGGCTACCGATCTATCATGGCGAATATATATATATACATACATATACATACATATATATATATATATATATATATATATATATATATATATTATATATATATATATATACATGGTTCAAAGGTACAGAAGACAAAAGACAAAGACAGGTGAGGGAACAATAAGTAGCTAAATCAGTTTGACTGAAGCGAGAAATGGAAGGGTCTTTGACTCTTCGACGCTGCGCTCTTCATTAGAAAGCGACGAGGGGAAATAGAGAGAAAAAAAAACAGCGCAGGGAGAAAAAATGCGTCGGGCTTAAAGGTTAGGCATGCTGGAATGCTGAACAGAAGACAAAAGAGAGAAAATAGCAAATTTATTAACTTATGAAATGTATACGAACTTTGAAAGTTCGAAAAGTTCAGAGGGTACAAGAAGTGGTAGATTTGTATATTTATCAACAACAATATATATATATGTAGATATATGTGCGTGTGTGTGCGTGTATACATATATATGTTTATATACATGCATATATATACATATATACGTATGTGTATGTATATATATATATAATATATATATATATATATATATATATATATGTATATTATATATATATATATAATATATATATATAATATATATATATATATTATATATATATATATATATATATATATATATATGTATATATATATACATACATACATAATGTTCGTCCTTCGGTTCGAAGATGACCAACTGACATCATCTGATGGAACTGCCGCCATGAGACCGGAGGTGGCTGGTGAGGCCAATCCGGGCAAGGAAGCCCCTCCCACAGGTGGGGCAGAAGTGGGTAGGGGCCGTGCTACTGGTGCAGGCGGCTCTGGCTTTACGCATCTGACGTTTCTGCTCCGCTGACCGAATCCGTCCCTCCTCGGCTGTCCCTGCTCCCACGGTGATTGCGCTGCGCCAGGATGAGCGGTTGGCAGCAAGTGTCTCCCAGGTCTCTGTTCCGATGGAGAAGTCTTTGAGAGAGACCTTGAGACTATCCTTGTAGCGCTTCTTCTGCCCTCTGACTTTGCGCCTGCCCTGGCCGAGTTCACCGTAGAAGAGCTGTTTTGGGATGCGAGTGTCGGACATGCGGGAGACGTGGCCCGCCCATCTCAGCTGGGCCTTGCGCATGATTGTGATGGTGCTAGGGAGATCTGCCTGCTTCAGAACTTCCGTGTCTGGGACTTTGTCCTGCCAGCGGATGTGAAGGAGGTTCCGAAGACACCTGAGATGGAAGTGGTTTATCTGGCGCTCGTGCCTTCGGTAAGCAGTCCACGTCTCGCAGCCGTATAGTAGGGTGGTAAGCACGACTACCCGGTAGACTTTCAGCTTGGTGTTGAGGCTGATTCCTCTCCGCTCCCAGACTTTCTTTCGCAGTCTCCCAAACGCGCTGCTTGCCTTGGAGATTCTGTTGGTGGTTTCAGCATCTATGTTGGCATTGCAGGAGAGAGTGCTGCCCAGGTAGGTGAAGTTTTCCACCACTCGTAGGATCCGTCCGTTCACCCTTATCTGAGGCTCATGGTATTGTTTGTCGGGGGCTGGCTGAAACATCACTTCGGTTTTCTTGGCACTGATGGTGAGACCGAAGTTGTCACAGGCTGATGAGAACCTGTCCATCTCGAGCTGCATCTCCTGCTCATCGATTGCATTAAGGGCGCAGTCGTCAGCAAAGAGAAAGTCTCTGACGACTGTCTCCCTCACCTTTGTGACAGCCTGCAATCTTCTGGAGTTGAAAAGTTTCCCGTCTGTCCTGTACTTGATGTCGATACCGGACTTGCAGTCCCTAAAGGCGTCGGACAGCATTGCCGAGAACATGATGCTGAACAGTGTTGGGGCCAGGACACAGCCCTGCCTGACTCCGTTGGTCACCTGGAAGGCTTCAGATGAGTTGCCGTCTTCAAGGACTCTGGCTGTCATTCCGTCGTGGAACTGGCGGACAATTGCAATAAATTTGCTGGGGCAACCAAATTTTCCCATGACCTTCCATAGTCCCTCCCGACTGACTGTATCAAAGGCCTTGGTGAGGTCAACAAAGGTCATGCAGAGGTCAAGGTGCTGCTCCATGCATTTCTCTGGAGCTGGCGAGCGGCGAATATCATGTCAGTGGTCCCTCGACCCGCGCGAAGCCACACTGGCTCTCAGGGAGAAGGTCTTGCTCCAAGTGTTCCAGAAGGCGGTCAAGCAGGACCCGGGCCAGATCTTGCCTGCTATGGACAAGAGGGAGATACCTCGGTGGTTGTCGCAGGACTGCCGATCTCCTTTCCGCTTATAAATGTGGACGATTGTTGCGTCCCGTAAATCTTGAGGGAGTTGTTCCCTGTCCCACATCGACTGGAACAGGCTGGTGAGCTGACTGATCATGGTGGGGCCGCCCGACTTGAACACCTCTGCAGGGATGGCGTCAGAGCCTGGAGCTTTGCCGGTGGACATTTTTTTGATGGCTCTGCTCACTTCCTCGACTGCAGGGGGAACAGCCAACTCGTGGTCTGTCGGCACCTTGGGGAGTCGTGCGATGGCTTCCTCGTTGATCTGGGCTGGTCGGTTGAGCACGATGTTGAAATGCTCCGCCCATCTCTCCAGAATCAGCCTCTTGTTAGTCAGGAGTGAGGTTCCATCCGAGCTGAGCAGGGGGGTTGATCCAAAGGAGAACTGCGGTCCATAGACAGCTTTCAGCGCCTCGTAGAATTTCTTGGTGTCGTGTTTGTCTGCGTATCCCTGAATCTCATCCGCCTTGGCGCTTAACCATGCGTCTTGCATGAGGCGGAGTTTAGCCTGGACTGTGCTGCGAATGTTGTTGAAAGCAGCCTTCTTTGCCGTGCAGGTGGTGTCATTTTGGTGAGCCCGCAGCAGACGGCGTTTCTCTTCCAGGAGCTTTTGGATTTCCTGGTCGTTTTCGTCGAACCAGTCCTGGTGGTTCCTCGTAACTTGGCCCAGAGTTTCAAGGGCGATGAATGAACCGTGTCCCTGAATGATTCCCACTGCTCATCGATGCTGGACTGGTCACTCCGAATGTCCAACAGCTTGCTGTCCATACGTGACTGGAGATCTTGTGCAGTCAGCTGGTTCTTTAATTTCGTGATGTTAAGCTTCCTCGTCACTTTCTGACCCTGTGGTCTTCTCTTAGGTCGGATGTAGAAATCCATCCTGGAGATGATGAGCGATGGTCCGTCCAGCAGTCAGCTCCGCACATGGCTTTGACCAGTCTCACGTCCCGCCTGTCTTTCGCCCTGACGATGACGTAATCTATCAGATGCCAGTGTTTGGAGCGTGGATGCATCCATGATGTCTTGTTGCGTGTTGGCAGACGGAACAAGGTGTTGGCGATGGTAAGATCATGAGAGGCACACGCACGCAGGATTAGCTGCCCGTTGCTGTTGCACTTTCCGATTCCTTGCTTTCCCAGTACGCGATGCCAGGCTTGGTGGTCAGTCCCGACACGGGCGTTAAAATCCCCAAGGAGGATGAGAACCTGTCCTTAACTTCTTCAGGGTTGGTCATGGTGGGGGCGTAAGCACTGATGATGGTCGCACTAGTCTTGTTTCCAAGTGGGAGCTGCATCTTCATCAGCCGATCGTTGATACCCTCGGGGGGGGGCTTTCCAGTTTACGCACGTGTACTGACTTAATGGCAAAACCAACACCAGCCTCACGACGCTCTTCGCTGCTGCGACCACTCCAAAAGAAAGTGTAGCCGCCGCCTGTCTCTGTCAGCTGGCCTTTGTCCGCAAGGCGGGTCTCGCTCAGTGCTGCAATATCGACATTGTATCGGCTCAGTTCTCTGGCCACCAGGGCAGTTCGTCTCTCTGGTCTGTCCGCTTTGGTGTTGTCAAGCAGAGTTCTCACGTTCCAAGTTGCGAAAGTGAGCACCTTTGTTTGTTTTCTTCTTTCTTTGTTTCGACCGCTTGGAAAGGATCCCCGCCAGCCGCGGTTTGCTGACCAGGGTGAGGTGAGGCAGGCTATGTTTAGGGCAACCTTTTCTAGCCCCGTCCTCATGCTGGGGAGGCGAGCAGAGCGATCCTGAAGAGGGCTGCTCGGTCACTCAGGAGGCTGCCGGACTCCACTGCTGCCTCAGTTCAGTGAGGGGCGACCACATGTCCTGAGCCGCCTGTGTGTGGGTTCATGACTGCAGCTCCCAGTGTATCCTCACCTGCTACTTCGCCGTTTCCCCATCGCCACAGGACTTTGGGATGGTGTCATGACGTCATGATGTCGTGACATGCGTGTGAATTGGATTATAGTGAGGGTGACTTGCGAAGGATCAGCCTCACTCTCTCGTCCTGGTGCGCCGGATCCAGTGGCAAGACAAAGTCAAGACGACTGGGGGTAGACCAAGATGCAGGAGCTGCCGGAAGGTGGCACGCATGGCGCAATCCAACCTCCTTAGGGGCTCCACTCCGGATTTTGACTCGTGAGAGAGTTCCTCTGCCCTTTGACAGGTTTTGTTTTTAGTCCTGCTGGGTGTCCAAATCACCCTCCTCACCAAGAAATCTTGGTGGGGTTGCCAGTTTAGTCGCCAACGACCCGACCATGTAATAGGTTGTACTGGGTTACATGTTACCAGTAGCTCCAAGCGGAGACCTGACATAAACATACATACATACATACATACACACATACATGAAATATATATATGCATATAGACGACGGGCTTCTTGCAGTTTGCGTCTACCAAATCCACTCTCAAGGCTTTGTCTCACCCGAGGCTATAGTAGAAGACACTTGCCCAAGGTGCCGCGCAGTGGAACTGAACCCGGAACCATGTAGTTGGTAAGCAAGCTACTTACCACAAAGTCACTCTTGCGCCTATATAAATATATATATATATATATATATATATATATATATATATATTTCTTTACTGCCCAGAAGGGGCTAAACATAGAGGGGACAAACAAGGACAGACGAAGGGATTGAGTCGATTATATCGCCCCCAGCGCTAAACTAGTACTTTATTTATCGACCCCGAAGGGATGAAAGGCAAAGTTGACCTCGCGGAATTTGAACTCAGAACGTAACGACAGACGAAATACCGCTAAGCATTTCGCCCGGCACGCTAACGTGTCTGCCATAGATAGATAAATAGATAGATAGATAGATAGATAGATAGATAGATAGATAGATAGATAGATAGATAGATAGATAGAGAGATAGATAGATATATACATACATACGTACATACATATATATACATACATATATATATATAAATATATATATTATACATTACATTCTGCGGATTCTCGATAAGAAATTTGCTCCACCGTCTAATCATTTTCAGGTATTTATTGATATATGTGTGTGTATTTGTGTGGGCGCGTGTGTTTGTGTGTGGGTGTTTGTGTCTTTCTGTCTCTTTATCTGCCTGACTGTATGAATTATGCATCTAATTCTCTACTTGTGCTCTTGTGCATGTATATATATATACATATGTATTTGTGTGTGTGTGTCTGTGTGTGTTTATGTATATATATATATATATATATATATATATATATATATATATATATATATACGTGTATGTATATAACTATAGATATATATGTATGTATGTATGTATGTATTTATGTTTGCATGTATGTACATGTAAGCATATTGATACATCCTAACGCACATACAAACGGGAAATATAACTTACCGTATCCCCCTAAGAAGTCGAATGCTTCAGATGTCAGCACAGACGCAGCTAGAAAGCAGAACACAATGCTTAACGAGTTCATACTGAGAGCAGTGTTGATTGTATTCGAACCAATGGACGAATGATGGATAACGATGCGATTATAACTGTATTTATAATAGTTACGCAATAATAGTTAGATTAAACAATATTAGCAGGTAATTCCTGCTAGACAAAATATAGATATGATAATATATGCAGGAGATTAATCTCGGACAGGTGAGTCAACAAAGCAGATGGTACTTTGTTGGTAATGGAGTATATACAAACACGTTGATAGATCGGTTGGGAGAAGATTTGAAGAAAACAGACGATCAGATTGTAGTGGTTGGAGATTGAACAAAAACAGACGATAAACAAAAAGGAAAGCGAACAATGGGGAAGGAGAAACGAGGACAAATTTAAGAGTGAAGGAGAGAAAAACTGAGGTTAGGGGACCACGGGAACTAAAGTCTTTTGTAAATAATATCCCATCATGTAGTTTAAATTGTAAATACAAAAAAAACTGTTCACGGCATTTAACATTATATACACTAATTGATAGTTACGGATAATTTCTTCTGCTTATTTTTGTTTTAACTGGCATTGTTATATTTTGCTACATGTGTGAGGTAAATGATCCACGAGGGTTGCAGTTTGTTGCTGAATGTAGGTCGCAACAACTGAGTCATCTGCAAGTAAGGTGTCGCTGATAAGCGATTTGTAGATTTTGGTTTTTCGTTTTGACATTGAAAAAATTGTAAAGTCTATTTTCGGATCTAATGTACAGGTAAGCTCTCCCTCTCTCTCTCACACACTCTCTCTCCCTCTCTCTCTCTCTCTCTCTCTCTCTCTCTCTCTCTCTCTCTCTCTCTCTCTCTCTGTTGCAATGCAAAGAACATAATGTAGGTGGTCCCGATGAAAGAGCAAGGTTCATCGGTCTGAAGAAGAAAAGCACCTTGAAACAGAACCCAGAATATTCTACATGACATGCGCACCATCGTTAATTATAGAATGGTGGTTGTCCACCAATTCATCTACTTTTGAGTTGACCATAAGTAATAACTGTAGCAACCTCCTGTTGGATATAGAAATCTATAACAGGATTAGGAATTCAACAGGGTTCGTCGGTTTCACTAAGAATGCAAACAGCAAGCTAAAGGTTATAAAAACTAAACAGTAGTGAACAACAACATTACTGTTTGACCAGAAGCATCAAATAGTAAGGTGTGGATTTGGTTTCTTGGAAACACTCCGTCGGTTACGACGATGAGGGTTCCGGTTGATCCGAATCAACGGAACAGCCTGCTCGTGAAATTAACGTGTAAGTGGCTGAGCACTCCACAGACACGTGTACCCATAACGTAGTTCTCGGGGATATTCAGCATGACACAAGAGTGACAAGGCGCGCCTTTTGAAATACAGGTACAACAAACAGGAAGTAGAGTGAGAGAAAGTTGTGGTGAAAGAGTACAGCAGGGATCACCACCATCCCTTCCGGATACTCGTGGAGCTTTAGGTGTTTTCGCTCAATATACACTCACAACGCCCGGTCTGGGAATCGAAACCACGATCCTACGACCGCGAGTCCGCTG
The DNA here is from genome assembly GCF_006345805.1 of Octopus sinensis. NCBI lineage: Eukaryota > Metazoa > Mollusca > Cephalopoda > Octopoda > Octopodidae > Octopus > Octopus sinensis. The sequence goes on from NW_021833297.1 coordinate 64,782, forward strand.
CCCTAACCACTGGGCCATTGCGCCTCCTAAGGTTTACCTTCTGAGATTATCTGAGATTTTCTCACTGAATATTAAATATATTTTAGCAAATGACCAACACTATCACTATGACTCACATTGTCCTCTCCAGCATGTACACATTTCTTAGAAGTGCTTGGGTTACCTCAGGTGTATGGTGGATGGCTACGTGTCCAAAGACTTCCTCCGTGCAAAATGATAACAGGGAGAGCATGAAAACACTGGGCAATCGCACCAAGTGAAGAGAGGCTCTTACAACTGACACCAGGCATTGGCACCAAGCGTAGAGAGGCTCTTACATCTGACACTAGGCATTGGCACAAAGCGTAGAGAGGCTGTTACATCTGACACTAGGCATTGGCACCAAGCGTAGAGAGGCTGTTACATCTGACACTAGGCATTGGCACCAAGCGTAGAGAGGCTCTTACATCTGACACTAGGCATTGGCACCAAGCGTAGAGAGGCTCTTACACTTTATAATTAGAAAGGGAAAATAGTGGATATTGCAGCAGATAAAAAAAAACATCGCAGAAACGACTGTTCCTACACAGACTCGGAACTTCACACAAATGAGACCTCTTCGATAATAATTGTCATTCTTACATGGGACGCTACAGCCCTGAGAAACAGACTAACAGGACGTGATAATCACAGTTAACCTTGATCGACGGGGGCGTTTAGGTTACATGATTATCTACCATATCTTATCTCTCATCGATGGTAGCCATACAGTTCAAGTAATTTTGTATACGTGTTTTATTTCGTTCACAACTTGATAGAAGTGGCATTGCTAGGTTTTAATTTTGTGGTGGGATTATGGTTTACTGAATAGGATATCACTACAATCTGGGACATGCAATATCGATACGGTCTTGTATGCATATAGTATTTAGAATTCACTGGATGTTGTATTGTAATATTCCAGTACTAACACTATGACCGGGCTGCTAGTGCATGCATATACAGCTGCGTGCGTGCGCACATACACGCGAGTACTGTCCAACTTTCCGACCAATCACATACAGCTAGCTGGCATTCAATTGACGTATCAAGTTTCGGGCATTTTGATTGGGTTTTGGATAGAAAATTCACAAAAAAGTCGCTTCTATTGATTTTTTAATGGCTTTGCGGGGTGACTGGGAAATGTAAAGATGTGCACGACCACCCTTGGACAATTTTGAATGACCATAGAAAGTGCGGGCCCTCTAACTGAAAAATTGTGGATTTGTATAAAGGACACGCACATACACACAGACAGACATTTTGGCGTTTATATATAGAGAGATATGTGGGTCAGCTAAGAGTTCGAACATGTAGCAATTATGCATTCGCGTATATGCTTTAACTTTAACGACTTGTGTTCGACATCTTGATACTACATTTTTACATTAACAGTAGAAGGTAATAGAGATTGAGAGAAAAAAACAAAACAAACAGAAATGAAAAGAAAAGGACAGAAATATTAAAATGTAGTGCTTAACAGATATGGCGAGAAGCTGAAGTTAAATACTATATTAAACAATCCACAATCAAGCGTGGCTCGCTTGTAAACAATAATTGTAAACGACAAACAATTTTCCATTTAACGTTAACTCATCTCTGTCTATTTCAATCTCATACCAACCGATGTTTACTCTCCATTAACGTATTTGCCAATGTAAACAGATACATGTCAACTTTAGATTTCTCACGGGAAGGTTTTAATAACAAAAGATCTTCAACGAATTTTATTGAAACTTCCAATAGAGACTAGATTTTCTAAACTTGTCAAAAATTGACTTGAGTTAAATCCTACGTTATATGTGACCCTGCTCGGAAAGTCCAACAAAAAATGTATGTGATGGTGGTGCGGGGTCGGATTATATTTTTTGGCTCTCTACAGATTCATTTTATCGTTTTCGTTTAAACATTTCTTTTACTAATTGGTCATTGAACTGCTGCCATGCTGGAACACCCCGCTCGACATTTTTTTACAAAAGTATTTTTTACAGCGCAGGAGTGGCTGTGTGGTAAGTAACTTGCTTACTAACCACATGGTTCCGGGTTCAGTCCCACTGCGTAGTACCTTGGGCAAGTGTCTTCTACTATAGCCTCGGGCTGACCAAAGCCTTGACAGTGAAAGAAGCCCGTCGTATATATGTATATATATGTGTGTGCGTTTGTTTGTGTGTCTGTGTTTGTCCCCCTAGCATTGCTTGTCAACCGATGCTGGTGTGTTTATGTCCCCGTCACTTAGCGATTCGGCAAAAGAGACCGATGGAATAAGTACTGGGCTTACAAAGAATAAGTCCCGGGGTCGAGTTGCTCGATTTAAGGCGGTGCTCCAGCATGGCCGCAGTCAAATGACTGAAACAAGTAAAGACTATATTAAACCCCATCACATCTTTCAGGCTTGTATTTGCTACATATTTTATCGAAATTATTTGAAATATATTAAAACTGTTTAAACTGTGTGCATTTTCCTTCTTTTCTTACACACACACACACATACACACACATATATATATTTGGAATTCACAGAGTAACAAAATAAAAGACGAAGACGGGTGTGTAAACAACAAACAGATGAATTAGTTTAACGCTTGTGAAGTGAGAATGTCTTTTACGTTTCGAGCCTGCGCTCTTCAACAGAAAGGAACACAGAAATAAGCTCAGAGAGAGAAAGTAATATATATATATATATATATATATATATATATATTATATATATATATATATATATATATATATATATATATGTGTGTGTGTGTGTGTGTGTGTGTGTGTGGTGTGTGTGTGTGTTGTGTGTGTGTGTGTGTGTGCGTGTGTGGAGGCGCAATGTATATATAAGAAAGTAAGAAAATGGAAATATAGTGATGAGCAACAATTGACTTACATCAATTATTATTTATTAATTGAATCCAAACAGACTGCATCCCATCTAACAGCTGTTTCTGCTTCCAATATTGTATGGTATAACCCTTGATATGCTAAAACTATTTATCATATGTTCCTATAAAATCAATCATAGTACTTCATCTGCGTGAAGAATAAATAAAAAAGAACCTAGAAAAGAAAAAGGAAAAGTTGGATATGGTTGTAATCAGACCAATTCCAGTTTGCTTGTGTATCTCTTTGGGAGGTTCATCTTTTACATACATACATACATACATACATACATACATACATACATACATGCATATATATATATATATATATATATATATATATATATATATATATATATATATATATAGATATATATTCGTGTGTGTGTCTCCTGTTTGTCCGCCACCATCACTTGACAACCGATATTGGTGTGTCTACGTCTCCGCGGTCGGCAATAGAGACCGATACAATAAGTACTAGGGTGACAACAAATATGTCCTGCGATCGATTTCTTCGACTAAAGGCGGTACTCCAGCATGAACGCCGTCAAATGACTGATAGAAGTAAAAGAATAAAAGGATACACACACACATATACACACACACACGCGCATATATATATATATAATAATTATATAACAACAAAAGAACGAATGAGACATCGATATATTGTAGATAGAGGAATTTATCTATAAATATAATATGTGACGATTGGTTGTCATAATAAAACTCAGTGTTTCAGTTGCCGGGACTGAAGTCTCCCCCGGCATCTCATCAGTTATTAAGACAAACAAGAACTCTTTTGTCCTTTTACTTGTTTCAATCATTTCTCTGCGGCTATGCTGGAGCATCGCCTTAAAGAGCTTTAGTCGAAGAAACCGACCCCCGGACTTATTACACATAAGCCTACTTCTTATTCTATCGGACTTCCTTGCTGAACTGCTAAGTTGGAGGACGTAAACACACCAGCATCAGTGTTTTCAAGTGATGGTAGGAGGAGAGGCACAGGCCCAAAGGCACACACAGAGATACACACACGTATACGACGGATTCCTTTCAGTTTCCGTCAACCAAATAGATTCACAAGGCTTTGGTTTGGCAGATGCAATAGTAGAACACACAAGGTATCACGGAGTGGGACTGAAACCGGATCCATGTGGTTGGAAGGCAAGCTTCTTACCACACAACCACACCTGTGCCTATGAATGCGTGTGGATATATATATTTATAATATATTATATATATATATATATATATATATATATATATATATATATATATATATATATATATATATATATATATATATATATATATATATATATATATATGTGTGTGTGTGTGTGGTGTGTGTGTGTGTGGAAGCGCAATGGCCCAGTGGTTAGGGCAGCGGATTCGCGAAGGTCTATCGCGGTTTCGATTCCCAGACTGAGCGTTGTGAGTGTTTATTGAGCGAAAACACCTAAAGCTCCATGGGTATCCGGTAGGTTGTGGTGGTGAACCCTGTTATACTTTTTTACCACAACTTTTTCTTACACTTTCTGCTTGTTTCTGTTGAATTTCAAAAGGCCAGCCTTGTCTCACTCTGCGTCACGCTGAATCTCCCCGAGAACTATGTTATGGGTACACGTGTCTGCGGAGTGCTCAGCCGCTTACACGTTAATTTCACGAGCAGACTGTTCCGTTGATTGGATCTACTGGAACCCATGTCGTCGTAACCGACGGAGTGCGATAGTCTATATAGATATATATATATATATATATATATATATATATATATATATATATATACATATGTACATGCCTGCTCACATACACACATATGGATATATTTGATATATGGATGTATGCATGCCTGTGAGCAGGCATGTACATATGTACATATAATATATATATATATATATATATATATATATAGAGAGAGAGAGAGAGAGAGAGAGAGAGAAGAGATAGATAGATAGATAGATAGATAGATAGATAGATAGATAGATAGATAGATAGATAGATAGATAGATACACACACAAACACACTCGCACATACATGCATAAATGTATATACACATATATAGATCGATGTATACAAGATGTAAACATATACAAATTTATGAGTTTAACGTATTCATATATATATATATATATATATATATATGTATATATATGCAAATGTGGTGTGTTTATAATTTATTGTAGTATATGTTATACACGTTAAATAATAGTTCATTAGTATATCTTGGATGAACTCCTATTGTTCTGTGTTCTGTCGTCTGAAAAATACTTAAAAAGAGACATTGTCTTACGATGTTGCAAATTACACTCTTTTGAAGAAAGGTTATTGTAGTTTGTATATTATGAATTATAAACATATTATATAAACATTTTAAGCGCTCGATGACATTATCGTTAGAGTCAACACCACCACCACCACCATAACTACCACCACTATGCAAGTTGCTGTAACGCATTAATTACAATTGTTTGTGTTGTAGTATTAAATTCGAGCATTAAAAGAAAATAAAAATCAGGGGATGAAATATAATGGCTTTTAGAATGAAACAGGGTTTGCAATACGTTCCTCACCGTGTTAAACTCAAGCAAATACGACATGTATATGAGTGTGTATGCGTGTGTATATGCATATATGTATGTCATTATTCAGTTTATTCCAAGATTTCCTGCCAATAGAGAAAGAACCGGTTTCCAATCCAGATCCAAGGCCCCTTCATTGGAATTTCAACATCAACAACAGGGCATTTTTGTTTGTTAGAATGTCATTATTAAGTTTATTTGAAGATTTCTTGCCAATAGTGAAAGAATGGGTTTCTAACCTAGATCGAAGTTTTCTTCATTGCCTTTCCCTCTCGGTTTTAAGTAGGTCGGCAGTGCAATCTTCACTATGGAATCAGCTGATAGCCGGATCCGTCCTACACGCGACAGCAGCTGTTCGGCATAAACCCACAGGTCAGCAATACTCCGGCACTGGACGAGTGCGTGCAGAACGTTTTCGTCGTCCTGAACGCACCTCGGGCAAGCCCGGCTGACGGGCACTTCCGTGAATACACACACGAACACACACACACACACAAACACACACACACACACACAACACACACACACACACACACATACACACACACACATAGAACACATAGTGAGGGTATATTAATCCGGGCAAAATACTTCATAAGCTCTCTGTTGGTACATCAGGCTAACAATATTGTTTAGATTAGTGAAGAATTATGGTTCTTCCCAATTCTATATTGTAAGTCCGTGGATTTGGTTCAGATAAACTTGTTTTTCTTCTTTTCTTGATTTTTCTCTAAATCTTTGAGACCGCCCCCCTCGGTCACGACACTGACCATGGGATTGCACCTAGAAAGTTACCCTCTGAGGCACAAGTCTGGGCAAGGTTGTTTATGGACCAGCAGTCCCTCACGCATACAAGCATCCCCTCTCCACGCCATATGTGTTATCCAAGGGAAAGGCAAAGGGGCCGATACAGCTTGGCACCTGTGGCGTCGCAACTCATTTCTACAGCTGAGTGAACTGGAGCAACGTGAAATAAAGTGTCTTGCTCAAGAACGCAACACGCAGCCCGGTCCTGGATTCGAGCTCACAACCTCACGTTCGTGAGCTCGACGCTCTAACTACTGAGCCATGCGCCTTCACTAAACTTGTTTTTAGAATCGTGGTCATTCCACATAATTCCTTTATTAAAGTAAATGTGGCTTACAGCTGTTTCCAGTAGTCATTATAGATAGGTTTACTCCATTGGTCTGTTGTTCAACTGCGATAAATTGAAAAGCCGAAGAAAATTAATGATACCTACGTCAGAAGCTCTGACGAAGGTATCACTGGAAACAGCTGTAAGCCAAATTTACTATCATAAAGAAATTATGTGGGACGACCATTATTCTATCTTGTCTATTATTAAAAAAAACACTCACATACATACACACTCACACACACACATACACACATACACACACACATACGCACACACAAAGGCACACACATATATATATGTGGGGCGCAATGGCCCAGTGGTTAGGGCAGCGGACTCACGGTCGGAGGACCGCGGTTTCGATTCCCAGGCCGGGCGTTGTGTGTGTTTATTGAGCAAAAACACCTAAAGCTCTACGAGGTTCCAGCAGAGGGTGGTGGCGACTCCCTGCTGTACTCTTCCGCCGCAACTTTCTCTCACTCTTTCTTCTGTTGGCTTGCTCGCTTAGCCAGCGGGTTGGCGTCATTTGAAGGCTAAAACAATGCGAAGCGCATTGTGACCAACGATGTGTTGCAACATCTGATAGCCTGGTCGGTCACGTGATCACGTGATATACATATGTATATGTATATATGCGGTCACAGGAGTGTGACGAAAGGACTCTGGCCGAAAGAAGATTAAGATTAATGTAAAAAATAAATAACACTGAAGCAAAATAACACCAAATATATAGTGCGTGTGTTTTTATTGGCTAAACTGGCAATATGACCATTCCGAAATATAACAATAGAACAATATATATATATATATATATAATATATATAATATATATATATATATAACATTATATATATATATATATATATAATATATAATATCTATATATATTATATATATACTCGTATGATGAGTCACTCCGTTATTCGATATACTCCCATAAGTATGAACATATCTACATATATACATTTAGACATACATGATTTCAACTGAGGAAAAGAGAAAGCAACTGAAGTCTGTGTGCGAGTTTGAGTGTATGTGTGATTGTATGTGTGTATGAGTGCGTGTGTATATGTATATATGTATATAAATTTAGATTCAGATGAATATGGTACTTAAGTTAAATGCACCAAAATTTTGTATGGTATTATCCATATAAATTCATGGGGTGATTATAGTCAAAATAAGCAACAAGTATATCTGAGGTATTACCTCGGTTATACTTGCTGCTTATTTTGGATATTCATATATATATATATATATATATATATATATACATCCAAAATAAGAGGACCAAATATCGTTAAGCATTTTGCCCGGTATACTAACGATCCTACCAATTTGCGGTCTTAATAAAACTTAAATATATCCTAATATATAAACTGGTACTTTGTCATTTACTAGGGCAATCAACGGAACAACTTGCTCGAAAAACAAATTAACTTGCAAGTGGCTGATAATTCTACAGATACGCGTTCCATTCACATAGTTCCCAGGGAGATTCAGCATGACACGGACATACTGACAAGGCTGGCCCTTTGAAATACAGATACGACTGGATTTTACCAGCTGAGTGGTCTGAAGCAACGTGAAATAGGGTGTCTTACGCCAGGATACAACGCGCTGTTGGGAGTCGAACTCGTGATCTTGTGATCCTGAATCGGCTATTCTTACCTCTTAGCCACGCGCCTTCACTGTATTGTCTACGCTATTCATATACATACCACCAGCCTCTCCTAGTCATATCTTTCAGCTCGTTTCTTTTTAAGGTGTCCTTCATATGTGTGCGTGTATGTATGTGTGCGTGTGCGTGTGGGTGTGGGTGTGGGTGTGCGTGTGTCTGGGTGTGTGTGCATGTGTGTGTGTGCGCGTTTGTGCGTGTTTGTGTGTGTGTGTATGTGCGTGTATGTGTGTCCGTGTATGTGTGTGTGCGTATATGTATGTGTGTGTGTGCGCGCGCGCGTGTGCGTGTGTGTGTGTGTGTGTGCTTTAAAAATGTATTTTTCTTTATTTCAATAATTTGCAGGTGAAAAAGTGAGTCGATATCATCGACCACAAAATTTGATTTTCTTTATTTTATCGAACCAGAGATGTCAAAAGGAATTTGCGTAGGCGTCTGAGCAGTTATCACCTTGACAACTTTTTCTGCCCTGGTCAAGACGACGATCACACGCTACACACCTTCCTTCTAAGCGCTGCCTTAAACGGCAGCAATTTGAAATCAATTTGAACTCGGTGCAATTTTACTGAAAATCTAAAGATTCGGAATAAATATCCTGAAGCAATTTTACGACGCTCTAGTGCAGTGCTTTTCCAACTTTTTGCTGGAGTGGAACCCCAAGGAAACATTCCACTGGCTCGAGGAACCCCATTTAATTGTCTTATGCACAAATATATGCACAGGAGAATTAAAAATTACTGCCGATTTTAGCAGTTTTGTAACTTCTTGCGGAACACCTGGCACAGTACTGGATGAAACCCTAAGGTTCCGTGGAACCCTGGTTGAAAACCACTGCTCTAGTGACTCATTGTGCTTGCTGCCTTCATGTACTAGCACTTTGCATGGTGGATTGTACCGTTCATATCGACTTTTCTCCTAACACAGCCATAATCCAATATTTGAAACCGTATTAAAAATAATAGAAAAATCATAACTAAATAATACTTCCAGATGTTGACACAAGGCCAGCAACTTCCAAGTAGGAGATAAGTTGATTACATCGACAACAGTACTCAACTGGTTCTTATCTTATTAACCCCGAAAATATGAAAAGTAAAGTCAACCTTGGCGGAATATGAATTCAGAATAGAGCGACGGCGAAATGGCGCTAAACACTTTACTCTGCGCAAAAACGATTCTGTCAACTCGCCGCCTTATAAATTATTGTATACTAGCAGTATCGCCCGGCGTTGCTCGGGTTTGTAAGGGAAATAACTATATAAGCATTTTTAGAGTTATAGCCAAAAAAATCCATTAAAAATGGAAAAAAAAATATATATAAAATTTTTTTTAATCTTTGACTCATCGTAGACATTTTTAGAGAGTTACTTCCCTTATATAATAGCAAAAAAATGCATTAAAATGGGAAAAAATGATGGTAAATTATTTTTTAAATCGTAGACTCATCGTAGACGCGCGCTAATACCCAGAAAGGCTCGATATGAATCACGACTATAAGATACCCGGTTTTCGTTAAACTGCACCGCAAAATGTGGGAGTAGTTAGGAATCTAAATCGTAGGAGACAGGCGCACAACCTTACTTTTATATATAAAGATAATAAAAACAAAGACCATATTTGTTTAACGGCTTTATTTCATTCCGTGTCTACTTTTTCTTTAAAGATATGTATGTTATTGATTTTCTTTATATCTTCTTTGTATCCCAGCACCAGATGAGAGACTGACTTAGAACACGGTAGTCTGCGTTAAAGAGAGGTCGTCGCTTCATGTAACGTTCAGGATAAAAGCGATCCATGCTACCAACTAGTAGAAAAGAATTATGGAAGTTGCCGCCTAACGTTCCTCATTGGCTGGGGCCCAAAGCCATCTCTGCAACTTCACCACTTCTCCCAGCATTTTATAGGAATTCGCCATCATCATGTACGCTTTGAATTGAGCGTACATAGATTTAGTCAGCATTTTCCTCTAGCATTTTTTCTTCTGGTCATTTTTCGAATCGGATTTTCCGCCATGTCCGGGATCCATACCGTTACGCCAAAAAGAATCTGGTCCATCGTTGTTCCATCTTTTGTCACCGTCTGTTAAATTTTATTGAAAAATACAATTATAATAATAATAATAATAATAATAATAATAATAATATAATAGTAATAATAATAATAATAATAAAATAATAATAATAATAATAATATAATAATAATGATAATAATGTTTTCAAATTTTGGCCACAAGGGTTGATTGGGGGAAGGGATTAACTTGATTACATCGATGCTGGTTCGTAACGGTGCTTATTGAATAAGTGCCCCGAAAGGATGGAAAGCAACATAAATCGACGAGGCGGAATTTGAACTTAGAATATGCAGGCGGGCAAAATATCGCTAAGCATTTGGCCCTATGCTAACGATCCTACGAATTGCTGTCTTAATAACAACAACAACAAAAATAATAATAATAATAATAATAATAATAAAATAATAATAATAATAATAATA
>NW_021833298.1:0-10000 GCF_006345805.1 Octopus sinensis
CAATTATATTCAGTGATTAGAGAATGTAATCAAATAATTAGGATATGCTTGAGAGTCATGGAAAATAACATAAATATTGGGTCTTTGAATATTATCAACAGCAGAATTGTAAGATTCCTGTAAAACTTTCAATCCGTTTTGTCCTCGCATCACTCTTCCCACAAGAACACTGCATTGGTATATTCTCTTTATTCTGAGATGGTCAGGAGTAGAATAGGTATCACTTGCAGAATATTGGATGTCTTTGGCAAAATAAACACCTTCACCAAATGCTGTGGCTAAGAAGAGAAAAAATATATATATATAGCAAATAAGAAAATGTATGTATGTTATTATGGTTGTCGTGTTGATAAATAAACAGGTTAACATTTTAATGTCCTAAATTTGATGAACCAACTATTGGGCTCCTCCATTTTCTTATTTGCAATATAAATTAATGCTAAAATACCGCTTTACCTTCACCCTTTTAATACAATAGGTAAGTTAATTGCAATGCAATTAAAAGCACTTGTGTATTAATAATTGGGTATTATACCAACAGTATATAAGAAATAGGTATTATCCCTTAGTGGGTTGGATCCACAACCCCTAACTTTCTTGGAGTTATATATATATATAATATATATATATATATATATATATATTAGTTATAAAATGAGATAGGGGTTGTAAATTCAACGCTCCATGGGATAACATATATCCAATATACTGCTAGAGAGGTACCCAACAAAACTAATACATAAATGTTAAAAATTGCGATGCAATTAATTCATCTACTGTATTACGTGGGCAAGGGTAAAATTATTACCGTAAATTAATATTCTCTATCTGGATATAATTATATGTATGTTTGCATTTACTGTTTTATGGAAATATGTGAGTGGATCTACTTAGTTAATACCACGGCCATGGTGTCGTTTGGGGTGGCTTGATGTCTGCATGCATGTATGTGCAATCGGTTGGGTTCCTCTGTTTTGCATGTGTATAGTTGCGATTCTACCTCTTATATTATTTATTTATTTATTTATGATTTGGCTGTGTATGTGTGTGGGTGGGTGTGTGTGTGTATACATATAACTATGTATGTATGTGCGCGCGATCTGTGGATGTGCGTGCGCGTATGTATGTTTCTTGGCTAACTAACCGTAAAATTTCCATTGTGATTCAAATTTAAAACTATAAGCCAATCGAATCTATCTATGAAAATCAATACCAAGCGGACAGATGAATTCGACTTATTGAGTATATATGTGGATGTCCGCTTGCTTTACATGGTACAATCATGGTTGTTATTATTATTATTATTATTATTATTAATATTAATATTAATTTTATTGACTTTTTGTGTGGTTATACATTTTAATAGGCTGGACTGTTAAATATATATGCCTGCTTTAAATTTAAATGTGAGTGTACATGTATTTCCTTGATGTTGGTTATAGAACTATGAGTTCAATATGGAACATTATTGTGTTTGTTAATGTATATTGATATATATTGTTTATATTGTATTATTGTGTATATATATATGTGTAGAATTATGAGTGACTATGCACACATTTTTATATTTATATGTAAATTTTTTTCATACTTACATTAAATTCTCTGAAGAGGCCGTGAGACATTCTTGTTAATGTCTCATTTATACCTGCTTTATATGGCTAATAGGTTAAATGGGACATACCTGTCTTCACGGCTGAAACAGCTGTCAGCTACAATGTAATTGTATTTTCTATTTCTCTTTCTATGTCTAGTTATATTTGTAATATATTATGTATAATGTCATTGCTGTTGTGTAATGGTTTAATAAAGTATTGATTGGGTATTATCTGATGGTTGATGATTGATTTAGGTATGTTTCTCCATTTTCTCATTTTGTATATATATCTATATATATATGTTTATGTGTGTGTGTGTGTGTATGTGTATACATGCATATATTTATATAATTAATATTAGAAGTAAAAATATAAAATAAACAGAATTGAAAGTCCTAAAACTCTGTAACACACACACACACACACAGGGGTTCATCAAGGATCAGTCCTTAGTCCCCTCCTTTTCATCATTGTCCTCCAGGCCATAACAGAACAATTCAAGACCAGCAGTCTCCGGGCACTACTATATGCTGATCCTCTTGTCCTCATAGCTGGTTCCATATCAGAGCTAGAAGAGAAATTCCAGGTGTGGAAGCAAAACCTGGATTCTAACTTAGCAATGGTTAAGGTCCTAGCAAGCAAGAAAACTGACAGGATCCTTCCCAACTCAGGTAGGTGGCCCTATTCAATTGGTAGGAAAGGTGTAGGCAGGAACTCCATACTGTGCACCCAGTGTAAGTTATGGACAAACAAGAGGTGCAGCAGATTAATAGTAAGGTTAGCAGAGAAGATAGTTTTCATATGTGGAAGATGCACAGGGTCCTTAAAAACTTGAGAAATTGATTTTCTCAAATGACTTGGTGGCTCATTAGAGGTAGTAGATAATTTCTGCTACCTAGGGGACCAAATTAATAGTGGGGGGGGAGATGCAAGAAGAGTGTGATAGCTAGAAGAAGAATAGGGCAGAGGAAATTCAGAGAGCTTTTACCTCTATTGGCCCCAAAAGGTTTCTGAGTGAAAGGAAGATTGTATGATGTATGTATATTGACAGCAATTCTACATGGTAATGAGATGTGGGCCCTAAATGTAGAGGGCATGCGAAGGTTGGAGAGGAATGAGGCTAGTATGCTCTGCTGGATGTGTTATGTAAGTGTACAGGTTCAACAGAGTGCCACTGTTCTGAGAGAGAAGTTAGGCATAAGAGGAATTGGCTGCTGGGTGCAAGACGGATGTCTTCAGATCTTGTTTTACACTTCAGGCAATTCTTACTGAAATCCTGGGACCTTCAAGCTGACAAGAATTTTAGGTAGTGGTCTAATGAGAACAATCCCTTGTGGTTGACCTTTCTTCTTTGTCCGTGTATTTGAAAACAAGCCTTTTTAAGAGAGGTTATAAGCCACTAACCCTGGCCAACCCTATGAACCAGCCATAACCAACATTCTCTAAGATACATATATATATATATATATATATATATCTCATCATCATCATCATCATCATTTAGCGTCCGTTCTCCATGCTAGCATGGGTTGGACGGTTCAACTGGGGTCTGTGAAGCTGGAAGGCTTCATCAGGCCCAGTCAGATCTGGCAGTGTTTCTACGGCTGGATGCCCTTCCTAACGCCAACCACTCCGTGAGTGTAGTGGGTGCTTTTTATGTGTCACCAGCACGGGGCCAGGCGAGGCTGGCACGGACACGAACGGATGGTGCTTTTACGTGCCACCAACATGGGGGCCAGACAGAGCTGGCAAACGGCCACGAAACGGATGGTGCTTTTACGTGTCACCAGCACGGGGGCCAGGTGAGGCTGGCAACGGACACGAACGGATGGTGCTTTTACGTGCCACCAACACGGGGGCCAGACAGAGCTGGCAAACGGCCATGAAACGGATGGTGCTTTTACGTGTCACCGGCACGGGGGCCGGGCGAGGCTAGCAACGGACACGAACAGATGGTGCTTTTACATGCCACCGACACGGGGGCCAGACAGGGCTGGCAAATGGCCACGAACGGATGGTGCTTTTATGTGTCACCGGCACGGGCGCCAGACAGAGCTGGCAAACGGCCACGAACGTATGGTGCTTTTACGTGTCACCGGCACGGGGGCCAGGCCAGGCTGGCAACGAACACGAACGGATGGTGCTTTTACATGCCACCGACACGGGTGCCAGACAGGGCTGGCAAATGGCCACGAACGGATGGTGTTTTACGTGTCACCTGCACGGGGGCCCTGATGTTGATCGACCTCAATTTGGTTTGATTTCGATTTTGACTGTTCTCACTGGTCTTGCCGGGTTTTCTCACGCACAGCATACTTCCAAAGGTCTCGGTCACTGGTCATTTCCTTGGTGAGACCTAAAGTTCGAAGGTCGTGCTTCACCACCTCGACCCAGGTTTTCCTGGGTCTACCTCTTCCACAGGTCCCCTCAACTGCCAGGGTGTGGCACTTTCGCACACAACAACTGATGCTTCTTAGGTTCAACTTTTCTCTCAAGGTACTTACACTCTGTCGATTATGAACACTGACGTTACACATCCATCGGAGCATACTAGCTTCATTTCTTGCGAGCTTATGCAAATCCTCAGCAGTCACAGCCCAAGTTTCACTACCATGTAGCATGGCTGTACGTACACATGCATCATACAGTCTGCCTTTTACTTTGAGCGAGAGGCCTTTTGTCACCAGCAGGGGTAAGAGCTCTCTAAACTTTGCCCAGGCTATTCTTACTCTAGCAGTTATACTTTCAGCACACCCGCCCCCGCTACTGACTTGGTCACCTAGGTAACGGAAACTATCAACTACTTCTAGTTTTTCTCCCTGGAAAGTGACGGAAGTTGGTCTCAGAGCATTTTCAGTGTTTATCGTTCCTGAGCATCTGCCACATACAAAAACCATCTTCCTAGTTAGCCTTCCTTTGACATTGCTGCACCTCTTATGTGTCCATAGCTTACACTTGGTGCATCTTATAGAGTTTCTACCTACACCTTTTCTACAGATCAAGCAGGGCCATCTACCTGAAGGCGTTTGTGATTGGTCTACCTTCCTACTTATTAGGACTTTGGTTTTGGCTAGGTTGATTCTAAGGCCCTTCAATTCTAAACCTTGCTTCCATACCTGAAACTTCTCTAGTTCTGATAGAGACTCAGCAATTAGAGCAAGGTAATCAGCATAGAGGAGCTCCCAGGGGCATCCTGTCTTGAATTCCTCCGTTATTGCCTGGAGGACTATGATAAATAGGAGGGGACTGAGGACTGAACCTTGGTGGACCCCAACCTCTACCCTGAATTCTTCACTGTACTCGATGCCAACCCTCACCTTACTAGCAGCGTCTCTGTACATGGCTTGTACAGCTTTCACTAACCATTCATCTATCCCTAGTTTCCTCATTGACCACCAGATGAGGGATCAGGGGACCCTGTCGAAGGCTTTCTCCATATCAACAAAAGCCAGGTATAGGGGCTTGTCTTTGGCTAGGTATTTCTCCTGCAGCTGTCTTACCATGAAAATAGCATCAGTAGTACTTTTCCCTGGCACTAACCCAAACTGCATCTGATCTAGGCTAACTCTCTCTCTAATTAGTTGGGCTATAACCTCTCCGTAACCTTCATTACCTGATCCA
Source organism: Octopus sinensis (assembly GCF_006345805.1). NCBI lineage: Eukaryota > Metazoa > Mollusca > Cephalopoda > Octopoda > Octopodidae > Octopus > Octopus sinensis. The sequence continues at coordinate 5,220 of NW_021833298.1, forward strand.
GCAGCTTGATACCCCTGTAATATATATATAAAACGAGTTTGTTTTCAAAGCGTTAAAATGTATTGTAGAACAAGTAGAAAGATTTTTTTATTCAACGCATAAATACTGAACAGTATGTATATATATATATATATATATATATATATATATATATATATATATATATATATATATATATATATATGTATATATATATATGATAGATCGTTAGCTCCTACACACATTTTTTTCTCTCCTTGTTTTTTTCTGTGTATCTTTCTGTCGAAGAGCATAGGCTTGAAACGTAAAAGACTAGTTCTATTTCTATTCCTGAGCGCCATACTAATACATTTGTTTGTTTGTACTCCACCTGCCTTCGTCTTTTGTTTATTTTCGTAAACCTTCCCGTTATATATATATATATAAAGGATAAAATCCTTTTAAGAGCAAAACAATTTGCCAGCAGCCAGCCATGAGGATCGAACTCACACCCTTCTAATATCCGGTTGCGGTGCTCTTTTCAAACCAATAAGCTAGGTAGGAGTGCAAAACTGGGCGACAGGTAAACCATCTACTCCTAAAGTATTTTTATTTAGACACCATCTCAAGGAAGGTTGCTAACCAAAGCTAAAGAGTATCATGCTACCTTAACACACAGTCTTGAATGACCATTGACTACAAGAGCAGTTCCTTTGCCCTTTAACGAGTCTTATTTTGGTCCCGCAGGGTGTCCAACAATCACCCTCCCAACTAAGCAATGCTCGGTGGCGTTAAGTCACCAACGACCCGACCATGTAACAGGTTGTACTGGATTACATGGTACCAGTGGTGCACAAGAGCAACCTGATATGTAAATCTAGCAATCAACAACACCCCTTCTAATGCCTTTCTTGCAATTGTTGATTTACAAAGATTAAAGAGAAGCATTAATGCTAACCAATCCCCACAGTTTAGAAGGGTCTGAAAAGGGATGGGAAGCCCCTTCCTCCCAATCCAGCAAGAAAAACAAGTAAAAGTGTTGGTTCCACAATAATAAAATACACCTGGTTTACTCTAGAGCAGAAGACGTTAGGAAGGGGACCTGGCAGTAGAAACGATGCCAAACATGGAATGTGTGAGAAACATGACATCCTCTGTCCTCTCTGAGTGAGAAAGGATTCTAAACAGCAATCAATGTGGACAGTGACAGTCTGTCCAGCTCAGGACAATAGGAAGGGTGGGTAGATGATGATGGATTATAATATACTTACCATTTTTACCACAATAGCTACGGTTGAATCCTGATTTATTTATTCCACGAACAGCTCCTTCAGCAGTACCATGCCAAAGGCCATTGACTTCATTTGTGATGTTTGGATTTTCTACCTCAAACTTTCTTTTCAATACTTGGTATCCATGGTACAATGTTTTATTTTGAATTCTCTCAATCTGTAGAAAAGGAAAATACATTTATGAAAAAACAATCAGTTCACTTCTTTGACAAGGAAATAACATTTGTGGTGAAAAACCCCAACCCTATCTGCTTTTTTTTTTCTTTTTTATTTGATACCAATTTTGATTCGGCTGTAAATTTTGGTAAGGCATAATAGTTTAGCTGCAAAATGGTGTTGCATTTACAATTCAATGCAAGAAGTTAAAGCAGAGGTATTTTTGTTGCGCAAAGATTTCTTGTGAATATCCAAAAACACATAGAACCATCCCAAAATAGGTTCATACAATGAGATTTAAGTCTTTTATACAAACAAAATGTCTCTTAACAATAAACCATCAAATATTGTTTATAAACAGAAGTAAAAATACAAACTTTGATTATACGATAGGAAGGCAAATTCTGACGGAAAGTGGCCTGGATGTCATCATATTCTGGTCCATTTGTGACTGGAACAATTTTAAATAATTCCTCGTCTCCCATTGGTGACCATGTAACAGGGACCGATTCTAGAGGCCAAACAGAATATTTCAGAACAACAAAAATATTATGAACCTTTTTCCTGTTGAAAATTTTGAAAAAAAAAACAAAAAACAAAAAAAAAAAACAGGAATATTTTGACTAATTTTTGGGTTTAGACAAGGAATATGGAAATATAACAGAGCAGTAGTAGGGGAGTATTGAAATAGTGGTGGTGGTGTCCTGGAAACACCTACCAAAGCTGACTTTAGAGCAGAATACAGTTGTTGGTTGTGCCAGATTGTATCCAAGCATCCGAGCCATGCCAGCATGGAAAACAAATGGTAAAAGAATATGCTGCTGCTGGTGACCTGTATATCATCATCATCATCGTCATTGAAAGTTTGTTTGCCATGTTGGCATGTCTTGGAGAGTTTGACAGGAGCTGATAAGGCCACACCAGCTCCCATTGTCTGCTCTGGCATGGTTTCCACAGCGGGAAGCCCTTCTTAATGCCAACCACTTTACAGAGTGTAGTTGGTGCTTTTGAAATGGCACCAGCACCAGTATCAACTCTGCTGTGGTGGATGGGTCTTCTGGAGTACAGCAAGCCGCCAGATATCTCGGTTCTTTCTTGTTTCCTTCATAAGGCTCAGTGTCTTGAGACTGAGCCCCAATACCTTGTCCCATATATTCCTGGGTCTCCCTCTTTCACGAGCTCCATCCACTTTAAATGATGGATACTTCTTTATGCAACTGTCCTCACCCATTTGCATCACATCACCAAACCAGTACACTCTTCTCTCTTGCACGCTGCATCTAATTCCTCTTATGCCCAACTTTTCTCTCAATGCACTAGAGATCTTTGGTTTCTGAATTTTCTCCATCCTATTCTTATTCTAGCAATTACACTTTCCATGCATCCTCCCCCCACAGCTAATTAGATCCCCTAAGTAGCAGAAATTATCCACTGCCTCTGAAGAGCCTCCAAAGCATTTGAGAAAATCAATTTCCTAAATATCTCTAATTTTTATGGTTCCCACGCATCTTCCACAGACAAACACTACCTTCTCTGATAATCTTCCTATTACTCCACTGCACCTCTTGTGTGTCCATAGCTTGCACTGTGTACACTGTATAGAATCCTGCCTACACCTTTCCTATATACTGAGCAGGAACATTTACCTGATGGGAGAAGGATCCTCTTTGTTTACTTAAGTTAACCTTAAGGCCCTTTGCTAAGTTAAGCTTAAATCACCCTTAGATTCCAGGTTTCTCTTCCACAACTAGAATTTATTTTCTAGTTCTGTTACAGAATCTGCCAGATATTTTAAGCATATCAGTAGTGACTCCTGGTGGACCAGGGTGGGCTCTCCCTGTCTTCATATCCTTATGGGGGAAGATTAAATAAATTAAAGATTTAACAGTTATCTTTTAAGGTACTAAAGAGATATACAAGGGTATGTATTAACGACCATGGAGGGGGGTAAGTTTACATTTGGATTTATGGAAGAATTTAAAAGTGCAGAAGAATTTACATTTACATATTGTGAAGGCTTCGTTGTGTTTGTTAAGCAATTTTGGTGAGTTATGGGTTCAAATTTTGAGGGCTTCTTTTAAGCAGAGTCCACAAATGGAGTGCAGGTCCTGACATGGGATGTCAGAGTCTATTATAGCCCAGGAAAGTCTATATTGTATTTTTCTATTAATCAGATGCTGTATGGGACTGGTTTGTGATGTGGAATTGCTCTTTATATTTAAATGAGTTTCAATGTACAGAATATCTTTGTTTGATCCAATATAGTAATTATTGGAGTTATCTAATATGTTGTGGACAGTGCATTGATATACCATGTTGAATGTTTTGCATTGGGCTTGCAGTGGGCATTCAGTCCCAGATCTGAAGCTGCAGTTATCTATTCTGTGATGGTTAGTTGGAGAGAGGGATGAAATAGTACTACTTCTAGCAGACAAGTTAAACACTTAGTTTGTATTAGGTGATTCGTTCATGATATTGTTGTTATCATTGCTGTTATTTCTGTCAATATCACTGCCATCATTACCATTATTATTATTACTGCCATTATAGCTATCATAGTTATTATTATTACTAGTAGTAGTAGTAGTAGCATTGGTAGTGGTGGTGATGGTGTTAGTGTTATTATTCTAACTATTAGTAGTAGCGTTTATGGTAAGAGTGTTAGTAATAGTATTATTTTCGGTAATGGTAATATTGCCATTGGTGGTTGTCTTATTGCTGGTGTTATTATTAGTTATAGTAGAGGTATTAGTAGTTGTAGTGGTTATAATATAGTTAGTATTGTTAGTATCGGTATTCCTATTAGTATTAGCGTTGGTTTCAACTGTGCACCCATTTTCCTCCAAAGCAAGGATTATATTATCTATGTTTAAGCCATTCAAAGCGTTAGGGCCAGGCGCATTTTTATATTATTGCGATCAGTGTTAGTGATCTCGTTGTGTAGGTCTAGGATAGGGTTGCATGCATTTAGATGGTGAGAGCTAAGTTTACGCTTGTTAGATGAGCTCATAATAGATTCGCTTAGGAAAAAAAATACGGTCATAAAGAATGAGAGTGAAAGAAAATACTTGTTTCAACAAAGAAGAAATAATAATAATAATAATATATTAATAATAATATTAATAATAATATTAATAATATTAATAATGATAATAATAATAATGATAATGATAATAATGATAATGATAATAATAATAATATTAATAATAATAATAATAATATTAATAATAATAATATTAATAATAATATTAATAATAATAGTAATATTAATAATAATATATTAATAATAATATTAATAATAATAATATTAATAATAATAATAATATTAATAATATTAATATTAATAATAATATTAATAATAATAATATTAATAGT